>NC_132880.1:21056063-21141063 GCF_030463535.1 Salminus brasiliensis
CACCTTGGTCACACTGATAGACCCGCTAAACCATCCCTCCCACAGAAAACCATGTGATGCCGTGCTGGTCAGGAGCTAAGTAAACTGCTGGACCAGCTGGTTTACCAGCATTACCGGGACGTTTCCCCTGGACGACCAGCTTTTTCAATCCCCTTGACCATCAAGGTCCAGCTTAGATCATCTGAAGGCAGTTGTTACCAGTTGATGTGGATTTTTTTAGTCAGTGAAGAAACAGAAACAATAGGTTTAAAGTCCATTTGATGGACAAAAGTATGTGGACACCCTTTCTGATGATTGAGATATGGTGTTTAAGCCACACAAGCGTCAATTGTACTACTGATAGGTTGCTTAAATGTTCAGACGAAGGTGAGCTACATTTTTTTTTTTTTTAATATTGTTATTGTATTTTTATCTGGGCAGAAACCTCTTCAGCGAGGTGCTCCTGCACTCAGGCCAACTCCAGAGAGCACACCCAACATTGCCTCCAGCAGCTCTCGCAGCTTCTCCTCGACCTTCTCGTTCTCCATGGGGCGTGGACATCATCCTTCATCCTGGAATCGGCATCAGCATGACCAGCCTCACCAGGCCAGTTAACCAGTATGACCAGCTCTTGACCAGCTTGACCGGTTTTGTCCAGTCTCTGGATTTTCGTCTCCACTGTCTCTGGATGCTCCGAAGTAGGATCTCATTCAGGTGACGTGTTTTGGACGTGTTGGGCTCTCGAGCAAGGCCCTTAACCCTCCTGACTGGCCTCCACTCCAGGTTAGTTTAATGGATTGCCCTCGGCTAACTTGTAGGTAGAGTGTGTGTGTGTGTGTGTTGGTTTGAAGTGTAGTCCTGATCTGTAGCAGTGGTATTATCAATTTTATTGGGGATTATTATTCTGATTATTAGTGTGTAACTCTGACCAGGGGTCCGGCAGCAGCGCTCTTGCTCCTTGTTCTCCTCTTTTGTTCCTCTGTTGGTTTTGTTTGATGTGGCCTGTCTGAAGCTCGGCTACGTGGTTTTCTTTAGTTTTGCTCTCGCCCTTTCTGAAGCGCTGCTTCCTGCTCTGTTTTCCCTTCCTGCCCTGTCCTGCTTTTACACCCAAGCTCGGCTTGTGGTCGTCGGTTCTCCTCATCCCCTTGTCCCTTCCGAGCACTGCTCAGTCGCCTTGGCTTTCCCCACCCAGCGTCGTGTTTTCCTCCCAGATCCCTGGATTGTGATTTTGGCTCAGTCCTGCCTTATGTGTCATTATTATTATTATTAATATTAATAATAATAATAATAATATTTTTATTAGTGTATTATGATATATTTCTGATATATGTCTCAGTCTCAATACTCCAAACACTCTTATTCTCATTCATCCATGCTCAACCCTCCAATCACGGTTTCTCTCTCTCTCTTCCATGCTCAATCCTCCAAATCAATCTTTCCCTCACTAAAACCCTAAATCCCCCGGTGAGCAAGCCAAAGGCGACAGTGGCAGGGAAAAACTCCCTCACCGCTGGAGGAAGAAACCTTGGGAGGAACCAAGACTCACACGGGGGGACCCATCCTCCTCTGATCAGAACTATTGATAAATGAATGATAAATTCACGGATCGGTTTAGTTCAGTTCGGTTCGGTTTCAATCACTCCCTCACTGCTGCAAATTCATCATGGATCTCGCCTAGGTTCACTCTAGTTCCCTCGGAAGAGCTTCCTCATCCTCCCTCGAAGTGATCGTGAGACTCTGAGGATCGGTGCTGCAACATATTTCTTAGCTGCCCTTTTAACTGCAGCACAAAGCGGACTACAGTTAAAGCAGCCGGACTCCTCCCCGACAACCTCTACACCAGCTCTACTGCCACTACCGACTTCCTGGACTGGGTCGACTGGGTCTGGATAAAAACTGCTGCCCTCGTCAACGACGGTCACAACGAATCTGCCGATAACTCTGGGGGCCCTGCAGAAGCAATGGGGAGATGCAGGCATTGTTAGTGAGCTGATTCTGTACGGTAGCTACGTCTAAACAAGCTCTTCACCTTTAGTGATCTTTATCATGGCATAATATGGACACTTCACCAAGTGTGTGTGTGTGTCCTTAGTGGCAGTGTTGCCAGACTGACTGTGTAAGAAATAATCAGACAAACTTACCGACGGTTTTCCTCCGAACGCTGGATGGCATTCTGCTCATAAGCGTTCATTATGGAGAAGAGAAGACCGCTGGATGAGGACAGGCTGCTCCAATCCAGGTCCTCGTCCTCGCTGTCTACCTGCCTGTCCTCACTGCATTCTCCACTGTGTTTCCCTGGAATTCCACACACTTTCACCTCTGGAGAGCTTTCAGACTCGGGGAAAGATGAGTTTGCAGAATCTCTCCTTTCCCTGTTAATGAAAATGCAGGTGATTGTAGTAAACAAACAGTGGACCGATCTGGAGGAGGGGGTCACAAAGCAGGATTCCCAGCTCAGCCAGAGAGCTCAAGCCTAGAGTCCAGCCTGTTCCATTGACCTGAGCCTGTTGCCATTGTCCCATTGAGAAATGCTGCTTTGTGAAACACCGCCGTGCAGTTCTTCAGAAAAGCCGTTTATTTACTATAGCTAATCAATCAATAAAGGATCAATAAAAACAGTAATAAATAATACATCCATTAACAAAAGGACTCGACACTGGAGTTCCAGCACAGCGCTCTACTTACTGTTCTTGCCTGGCCTGCAGCCAAGAGTGGTTCGCCACGTTTCTCACCGAAGGCCGGGTGAAGGGATTGAAGCGCAGCATATAAGAAATGAAGGGCCGACAGGGCTCCTCCACTGCGACCCCACACGGATACTCCACAGCTTTACGCTGGAGCTGGTCACAGGTAGTTGCTATGATGTCTCAGGTGGTTGCTATAGCATTGCCAGGTGGTTGCTATGGTGTCACAGGTGGTTGCTATAGCATTGCCAGGTGGTTGCTATGGTGTCACAGGTGGTTGCTATGTGGTTGCTTAGGTATCTCAAGTGATTGCTTGAAGTTACACCTTAACATTCAATGTTAGTGTAAACACAGTACTACCTTAAAAGACGTTCCACCTTAAAATTCAGTGTCAGGGTAAACTCAGTACTACCTTAAAAGACGTTCCACCTTAAAATTCAGTGTCAGGGTAAACTCAGTACTACCTTAAAAGAACTTCCACCTTAAAATTCAGTGTCAGTGTAAACTCAGTACTACCTTAAAAGAAGTTCCACCTTAAAATTCAGTGTCAGGGTTAACTCAGTACTACCTTAAAAGAAGTTCCACCTTAAAATTCAGTATATATATATATATATATATATATATATATATATATATATATATATATATAATGATAAATAATAATAATAATAATAATAATAATAAAAGCAGCTGAGAACTTGTGATAAAACTCTGATGCACAATGTTCTGATGATTTTATAGGGTCAAACAAAAAAACAGGCAACGATTGCTATTGGCTGAACAGAATGGACAATGGCATTTCAGCAGTGGGGAGTTTGGGAGGAAGATATCGGCTCTTTATTGTGAATATCTGTTCATAAATATATTTAATTAAATATTACCACAGAAACAATTAACATTTAATTACAAAAATAAAAGTGAAGTGTAAAATCTGGGACCCATTTATGGAGTGTTCTTGGCCCTTTACCTGAACTCCAGATATTATAGAGCATTTCCTACATTCCATAGAGTCTCTCTCTATTGCACTGACCAATGCTGTACTGCCATGATTTTTATATTTATTTCTTTATTTTTTGGTCATTATTTTCCGCTTCCTCAGCAGGTATTGTGTCTTAGTTTATTAATGTTTTTTTTAATATATAAGTTAAAAACATAAAAATAAATTTACCAAAAGAAAAGTAGAAATGCAGAAATAAATAAATGTAGATGTTGAACTTCTGTGTCAGTGAGGTTTACCTTCAACAGACCTGGCTGTATTCAATCAGATCAGTCTAAATATCACTGCAATTTGGTTCATATCTTAACCACAGGGGCCAATACTTTTCCACAGCACTGTGTGTACATACAGTTCTATACAGCCAATGAGGAACTGACCTCAGTAACCTGACTCCTCCTCTCCATTGTGATGTCATGTTGATGACATCACAGAACCTATAAATAGGCTTGTTCTCCCTCATTGGCTCAGTTAGGATTCGGCAGCCCGCGAGACAGCTGATTCCTATGTTGTCAGTGACACTGATGTCATTTGGCTGAAGCTCTTATCTAGAGCCAACTTATCTAGAACCAGCTTCCATCTGCAGGGAAACAATGGAAACCAAAAAAGCCTTGAGGAGCCTGGGCTTTCAGGTGGTTCGCAAAATCGGTGAAGGAAGTTTTGGAAAGGTGATGCTGGCCACGTCCAAGAAGTACCCCGACCAGGTGGCCGTTAAAACAACGGACCTCAAGTTGATGAAACCTGGTTTTGTTTCCAAATTTCTGCCCCGGGAACTCGCCGTTCTCCGAAAAGTACAGCACCCTCACATTGTTCAGGTGCATGACATCCTTGAGTTGAGTAACAGGCACGTGTTCATCGTGATGGAGGCTGCCGCAACCGATCTCTGTCACATGATCCAGGAGCTCCACCACATCCCCATTGACCAGGCCAAAAGGTGGTTCTCCCAACTCGTCAGTGCCGTGGTCTATCTGCACCAGCAGAACATTGTCCATAGAGATCTGAAGTGCAGTAATGTTCTGCTGACTGCTGATGACCGAATCAAACTGACCGACTTCAGTTTAGTTCGCATCTCAAGAGGCTTCCCTGACCTGAGCGAGACGTACTGTGGCACTCCTCACTACGCTGCTCCTGAGGTGCTTCTGCATGAGCCCTACGACCCGAAGAGGAGTGATGTGTGGAGCCTGGGTGTGATCTTGTACACCATGGTCACTGGGTCCCTGCCCTTCGACAGCAACAATCTGAAAAGGCTCCCGCATCTCCAGAAGCAACCCTTGAAGTATCCAGATGGTGTCACAGTGGATGAGCCCTGTAAGAACTTCATCTCCTACATGCTGAAGTTCCATTATTACCTTCGGCCTTCGGTGGCAGAGGTGGCACAGCACCAGTGGCTGCAGTTACCTGAAGACCGGTGAGTAAACCATTGAGCTGGAACTGGAGTCTCTAGTTCCAGGTTTATAAATATAAAGAATATTTCGTTGTACTTTTATTTGAATTGGATTTTTGTTTGTGATTAATATTTATTTTTAGATTGTGGGTTTATATCTCTATATAAAGAAGAACCCATATTGTATTAGAACGTTACTAGAAGTCTCCTGTAGATGTAAATTAAAGCACATATAGGAAGAAGAGGGGGGTCAGATTGGGGCAACATTTGAAGAACTATTAAACACTGAACTGCTAGAAGTTCTTTTAGAAGAGCTGTTAGGATTAGGATTAAAACTGGATCAGGACTAAATAAACTGCTGATTCCAGCAGGAATGCACAGGAGAAAGAGGTCCTCACAACCTCCTCAACCTTCTAACTTTCTGCTTCTTTCTTCATCTGCAGGGAGAAAATAGACACTGAAAAAGCCCTGAGAAGCTTGGGCTTTGAGGTGCTGGGCAACATCCAGGAAGGCAGCTTTGGGAAAATTAAGCTGGCCACATCCAAGAAGCACCCCAAGCAGGTGGCCATTAAAATAGTGGACCGTATATTGATGGAACCTGATTTGGAGACCAAATTTCTGCCCCGGGAACTGGACATCCTGAAAACAGTGATGCACCCTCACATCGTTCAGGTGCATGACATTTTTGAGATGCCTAACCATCTGGTGTTCATCGTGATGGAGGCTGCAGCCACGGATCTCCATCAAAAGATCCAGGAGCTCCACCACATCCCCGTCGATCAGGCCAAAAAGTGGTTCTCCCAGCTTGTCAGCGCTGTGGACTATCTGCACGAGCAGGACATTGTCCATCGAGATCTCACCTGCAGTAATGTCCTGCTGACTGCTGACGGTCAAATCAAACTGACCGGCTTCAGGTTTGGACGCATTTCAAAAGGCTCCCCTGAAGAAAGTAAGACGTACTGCTGCACTTCTTACTACACTGCTCCTGAGGTGCTTTTGGCTACGCCCTACGAGCCGAAGAAGAGCGATGTGTGGAGCCTGGGCGTGATCCTGTACGTCATGCTCACTGGGTCCAGGCCGTATGACCACACGGATTTGAAAGAGCTCCCAAATCTCCAGCAGCGACCCTTGAACTATCCGGAAGGGATGGCGGTGGAGGAGTCCTGTCAGGACCTGATCGCCTACATGCTGCAGTTCCGTCCTTTCTTTCGGCCTTCGGTAACACAGGTGGCACAGCATCCTTGGCTGCAGTCGAGTCAAGAACAGTAAGTAAACCATCGCGCTGGAACCTGAGTATCAAGTTCCAGGATTATAAACATAAAGAACATTTTCATTGTATTTGAACTGTAATTAGATTTTTGCTGATTTATTATTAAGTGTTTATTTCTTGCTTGTTTGTTTACATGTAACTGAGTTGTTTATTCATTTCTATTTTATTGATTAGCTTTGAAAAACTTTGAACAAACCCTTTTCATGCTTTTGGGTTTAGTCACAGTTCCATCAGGAGTCACAGAGTGTTTCACAAAGCAGCATTTCTCAGCTTAAGCCCAGGGTTGAGGACTGGAATGTCCTTCAGCTCTTCTTCTATTGGACAGGCTGGACTCTGGGATTAAGTTCTCTGACTGAACTGAGACCCCTGCTTTGTGACTCCCCCCGAGACTGGTCAGCTGTTTACTTATTTGCTGTATTTGTCTTGTATTTTTATCAACAGTGAAATGAGTGAGACTGCAGACTCATCTGTGGCTGAGGCTAAAAGCGCTCCACAGGAGAGTGTGTTCGGGTTTCCAGAGAGACTCTGTGATGAGAGCTGTAAGGAGATCCAGCAGCAGCAGCAGAACACCATTAAGCATTTGGAGAAAATACGGTATGTTTGTTTGTTTGTTTGTTGTTTACACTATTTATGACTGCTGTATCTCTGCTCTCTCTATTAAAACAGTCAGTCTGGCAGCACTGTTCTGTAAATCAGTAAATAGGTCACATACAGTATTAGTTCACTAACAATAAGCTAATACTTATTCTCCACATTGCTTCTGTACCGTCTCCAGAGTTATAGGCAGGTTTGTGGTGGAAGCCGTTGACGAGGACGGGGAACCCAGTTCTCATGGAGACACCAGCCCACTCCAGGAAGACGACAGCAGTAGAGCTGGGGCAAGTCTAACTTGCCGAAGTGTGGAGGCTGTGGAGGAGGAGCACGGCTGCTTCTGCTGCAGTCCTTTTTGTGCTGCAGTTAAAAGGGCAGCTAAAGCTTATGTTGTCGCACCGATTATCAGAGCCTCCCATTCACTTCGAGGGAAGGTGAAGAAGTTCTTCATCTCTGCGGTGCACAACTCCTCCTCTTCCCAGCAGGGGGCTCCACATTCTGCTGCCTCCACAGAAGCTCCTGCCTGTTCCGGTCCTGAACAGAGACGTGAGGATGGGACTTCGGACATTCTGCTCCATGGGCTGATGGTGGAGGCAGAAGCTGTCCTCCCACAGCCCACAGTGAGGCAGGGAAGAAGAAGGCTGCGATTCCCCAAGTTTAAGGTAAGTGGACTGTTGAGTGATCGTGACGGTCCTTTTATACCATTGAATCACTTTAAATATTGATTAGAAATGTTTCAGTTGGTCAATCTTTGTCATTTTTGTCTCTCCAACAGATCCTGAAGAAGAGAGTTCATCCTCTGTAGACGACCAGCACGGCTCCCAGTAATGGTAGTGTACTGTCTGGGTTTGATTCTGAAGGGAAAGTCCCGCTCCATGGGCCAGAAGCTGTGCTCCCACCGCCCATTGTGATGCAGGAAAGCAGGAGACCAAGTCTTCAGCTCCCCTTCAGATTATTCAAACTGAGCTTACCCTGTTCATGCTTAGCCCAAACAAATCATGTTGGATGACCATGTGGACCCACCTCCCACAAGGTCTGGGTTGGAGATGAGTGATTGGAGGAACAGCCTGCCTGATCTCAACCCGAGGGGTAGGGTGTTATTGGACTTTTGTGCTAGTCACAATTTGTCCACAGCAAACACCATGTTCAAACACAAGGTTGCTCATGAGTGTACTTGGTACGCTCATAGTGTACCTTGAGCCAAAGGTCAGTTAATGATATTGTGCTCATATCATGTGACCTGAGGCCATGTTTGGACTCTCGGGCAAAGAGAGGCACTTAGCTGTTAACTGATCATCATCTAGAGGTGAGTTGGACCAAGTGGCGGGGAAAACTGCCAGACAGACCTACAACGGCCCAAAGACTAGTGAGAGTCTGCTGGGATAGACCTGCATCATAGAAGCAGCTGGACATTTGGATGTGGCCTAAAGCTTTTTGTTAAGTGGTGTTGAGGTGCCTTTAAACCATTAATTATTCAGTCATACATGTTTTTGACCAGAGGAGGATGGGTCCCCCTTGCGAGTCTTGGTTACCCTCAAGGTTTCTTCCTCCAGATCTGAGGGAGTTTTTACTTGCCACTGTCGCCTTTGGCTTGCTCACTTGGGGTTACATCATCAATTTTATCTAATTTCCTGATTTTTTGTAAAGCTGCTTTGCACCATCATCAGGTTTGCAGTGGCAGAAGTCCAGGGACTAGGAACAGTGTGGAGAGTCCATGGAGAATGACATTCGGGTGGCCATAAGAAGGTTCTGTAAAATTATCCAACAACTCAGAAGAAGAAGGAGAATCATTGCCCAAACTGTGGTCAGTTAGGGCGGTGAAGCTCTGCTCTCAGCTGAGGATATTGTTGGGCAGTGTATAGAACACCTTGAGGAACTCCTAAACTTGAGGAACATGCTTTCTGTCCAGGAGGTAGGGCTGGAATCTACCAGGGAGTCAGAATCTCACCATCTCTCTTGCCAAAGTCACTGAGGTAGCTGAAGAAAGCTCCATAGTGGCAAAGCACCAGAAGTGGAGGAGATTCACATGGAGGAGCTGAAGGCTCTGGGCATTGTAGGGCTGTATTGGTTGAGATGCCTCTGCAATGTTGTATGGACCTCTGGAACAGCACCTCTGGACTGGAGTACTTGGGTGGTGGTCCTATTTTCAAGAATGAGAACTGGAGAGTGTGTGCTTACTCTTGAGGCATCACACTTCTCAGCCTCTCCAGGAAACTCCATTCCAGGGTAGTGCAAAGGAGAATACACCCGATAGTTAAACCTCAGATTCAGGAGGAGCATCGCAGGTTCTGTCCTGACTGTGGAACAGTGGACCAGCTCTTCACACTCTCTCAGATAGTCGAGGGGTCATGAGTGTTCACCGTTTCAGTCTACAACCATGTTCCTCGAAGCTGTTTGTGAGAAGTGCTCGGGGAGTACGGGGTGCCGAGGTCACTGATGTGAGCCGCGCAGTCCTTGTACTCTCGGTGTGAGAGCTGTGTCTGTTCTCTCAGCACCAAGTCAAGCTTGTTCAGTGTTGCCGTTGGACTCCATCAGGGCTGTGCCTTGTCTCCACTCCTGTATGTGATATTCATGGACAGGATAGCAAGGCTTCTGTGTGTGATGGCCTCCGATGTGCACTTGAGCAGTTTGCAGCTGAGTGTAAAGCGGTCAGTATGAGAATCAGCTCCACCAGGTCTGAGGCCATGGTGGCGTCCCATTCACTCTTCATTATGGAACAAGGAGCTCTGCTATCCGGGTGAGGCTCGGAGTAGAGCTGCTGCTCCATGGTGTTGAGGTGAGCCAGCTGAGGTGATTTGGGCATCTGATAAAGATTTCCTCCGGTCATTATCAGTCCCCTGGTCCCCTCTGGACATGGCAGAATGGGAGGAGACCCAGAGGAAGACCCAGGACCTGCTGCTGTGATTATATCGCCCGGCTGGCCTGGGAATGCCTTGGGGAACCCCCAACAAGAGGTGGTGGAACTGGTTGGGGATGGGAGTGCCTGGACTTCTGTGCTCGCCTAATGCCACTGCAGTCCTGAGCTGAATTAAGAAGAGGATGATGATGATGAAGATGAGCTTCAACTTTAAGGTATGTGAACTTTTTCCTCTTCTTGACACACATAAAGCTCTGCCATAGTGCAGCTAAATGTGCAGTTAAGTTTAATAAAACATTTATTAATAGAGCAGAGAGCCTGGAGCAGAGAGCCTGGAGACATGATGGGAGGAGTAATCTGGATAATCTGGAGTGAGTCTGGAGGAGTAAAGAGGGAGCCTGGAGAAGTGATCTAGAGGAGTGATCTGGTAGAGAGTTTGTGTGTTGGTCAGCATGAATAAGAGATGTTCTGTATTACTGATGTGTTCTGGATGTTTCTTTTTTTAAAAGTATTATTATAAAATAATATAATAATAATACTGTAATAAAATAAAGTTACGTCAAAGTCAGCTTTATTGTCAGAACTGCAATATGTACAAACACAGAATTGAAATTGCTTTACTCTCAGAGCCATGGTGCAACAATAAACAGCAAACATATAAATAAACATTAAATAACAAGAAGCTTAGAAATGGTCTTTTACTAATATGTAGGAATGTAAGAGTTTTAGTGTTTGTATAAATAAATAGAGTGAAGTGGCATATGCAGCAGATAAAACATCTGGGTTTGGTTAGTGCAAATATAAACAGTAGTGCAAACTGGAGCTCATAGATTATTAAAGTGACGTGTGCAGAAGCAGTTCTTGATGATGCAGAGTTCACACACACTTAACTACACACACATGTTTATGTTCAGGGAATACTATGTGCAATACCCCCCCCCCCCCATGTGCAATTAAGAGTCTTTTGCTGTAAATAATATTGTTATTGCTCTTTTAATTCTTATTTATATTGTGTGTGTGTGTGTGTGTGTGTGTGTGTGTTTATAGTGTAAATTATTTATCCAAATTTTTGTAACTGAGTGTCTTGCTATCGCTTTCTGCTGTTACACTGAATTTCCCCACTGCGGGACTAATAAAGCACTAATAAATCTTATCTTATTTTATCTTAACACAACAACACACCACATCAAAACAACACAACACATCAACACAACAACACACCACCACAACACAACACCACAACACATCACAACATAACACAACAACAACACAACAGAACACAACACATCAACACAACACAACACATCAACACAACACACCACAACATACCACCACAACACATCAACATAACAACACACCAACACAACACAACACATCAACACAACACACCACAACATAACACCACAACACAACACAACAACATAACAGAACACAACAACAACACATCAACACAACACAACACCACCATGACACAACACAACACCATAACACAACACAACACCACAACAACAACACAACACCAAAACACAACAATACAACACCACAACAACAACACAACACTTCAACACAACACACCACAACACAACAAAAATACACCACAACACTGCAACACAACACACTGCAACACTACAACATAACACAACACCACAACACAATAACACAATAACACAACACAATAACACAACACCACAACACAACACCACAACACATCAACACAACAACACAACACATCAACACAACACACCACAACATAACACCACAACAACACAACACATCAACACAACACAACACCACCATGACACAACACAACACCATTACACCATAACAACACAACACCACAACAACACCACAACAACACAACACATCAACACAACACCAAAACACAACACAAAAACACAACACCACAACAACAACACAACACTTCAACACAACACAACAACACACAACACAACAAAAATACACCACAACACACTGCAACACTACAACATAACACAACATCACAACACAATAACACCACAGCAACACAACACAACAAAATAACACAACACCACAACATAACACCAAAACACAACACACCACAGCACCACAACACAACAACATACCACAACACCACAACACAATACAACACAACAACAACACATCACAACACAACACAACAACACACAACACAAAAATACACCACAAAACACCACAGCAACACAACACAACAAAATAACACAACACAACACAACAACACCACAACATAACACCAAAACACAACATACCACAGCACCACAACACATCAACACAACAACACAACACAATACAACAACAAAACATCACATCAACACAACACCACAACACAACACTACACAACAGCACAACACAACAACACAACACAACAACAAAACATCACATCAACACAACACCACAACACAACACAACAACACTACACAACAGCACAACACAACAACACAAAACAGCACACCACAACACACTGCAACAACACAACACACAACACAACACCACAACACAACAACACGACACCACAACACACCACAACACAACACAACAGTACAGCACCACAACACAACACCAAAACACAACACCACCACAACACACCACAACAACAACACAACAACACAACACAACACTACAACACAACAAAATAACACAACAACACACCACAACACCACAACGACACAACACAACACAACAACACCACAACACAACACAACAATACCACAACACAACAATACCGCAACACAACACCACAACACAACAACACAAAACAGCACACCACAACACACTGCAACACAACACCACAACACACTGCAACAACACAACACACAACACCACAACACAACAACAACACAACAACACAACCCCACAACACACTGCAACAACACAACACAACACAACAACAACACAACACAACAACACAACACACTGCAACACCACAACACACTGCAACAACTAAACACAACACACAACAACACAATACATCAACACAACACACTGCAACACCACAACACTACACAACAACACAACATACAACAGCACAACACAACAACAACACAACACACCACAACAACACAACACCACACAACAAAACAACAACACATCAACACAACACAACACAACAATACCACAACACACAACACAACAACATAACACACCACAACAACACAGCACACCACAACAACACAGCACACCACAACAACACAACAAACTGCAACAACACAACACCACAACACAACAACAACACAACAACACAACAACATGACAACACCACACAACAACACAACACAACACCACAACAAAATAACACAACACCACACAACAACACAACACCAAAACAACAAAACTATTCCACAACACAACACCACAACACATCAACACAACAACACAACATAACACCACAACAACACAACAGAACACAACACATCAACACAACACCACCATGACACAACACAACACCATTACACCATAACACAACACCACAACAACACCACAACAACACAACACATCAACACAACACCAAAACACAACACAAAAACACAACACCACAACAACAACACAACACTTCAACACAACACAACAACACACAACACAACAAAAATACACCACAACACACTGCAACACTACAACATAACACAACATCACAACACAATAACACCACAGCAACACAACACAACAAAATAACACAACACCACAACATAACACCAAAACACAACACACCACAGCACCACAACATAACACCAAAACACAACATACCACAGCACCACAACACATCAACACAACAACACAACACAATACAACAACAAAACATCACATCAACACAACAACACAACACAACACTACACAACAGCACAACACAACAACACAACACAACAACAAAACATCACATCAACACAACACCACAACACAACACAACACAACAACACTACACAACAGCACAACACAACACCACAACAACAACACAACACATCAACACAACAACACAACACAACAAAATAACACCACAACACAACCGAGTTCTGCATTTCTGGAATCCTCTGATAATTGATTGAGGCTGATCATCTGTGTAAAAAATCTCCTTCTGTTAAGAGTTTGATCTGGTGTTAAACTGCTTACAGGATTTACATCTTAAGCTCTTTTACATGCTTTTCCTTTCCCAGCTTCACCTGATGAGGTCAAAAGCTGCTAAACTTCTGGACAGGGAGGGAGGTTATAGCTAGAGAGCTCGCCCATGCCCATTACCAAGATTTTCACTCTTTCAGAAATGATTAGCTGTCCTGCACTGATTCACATCACACAGCGTTTGAGCTGGTTTAGACTCACTGTGGTGATGAAGCCCCAAGTTCAAGATCCCTTCAAGATCTGTTTAATCTAGTGTTGTATGACTGAACCTGTTAGTGCTGCCATCTGGTGACCAGACAACACACCACAACACCACAACGACACGACACAACACAACACAACAACACCACAACACAACAATACCACAACACAACAATACCGCAACACAACACCACAACACAACAACACAAAACAGCACACCACAACACACTGCAACACAACACCACAACACACTGCAACAACACAACACACAACACCACAACACAACAACAACACAACAACACAACCCCACAACACACTGCAACAACACAACACAACACAACAACAACACAACACAACAACACAACACACTGCAACACCACAACACACTGCAACAACTAAACACAACACACAACAACACAATACATCAACACAACACACTGCAACACCACAACACTACACAACAACACAACATACAACAGCACAACACAACAACAACACAACACACCACAACAACACAACACCACACAACAAAACAACAACACAACACATCAACACAACACAACACAACAATACCACAACACACAACACAACACATCAACACAACACAACAACACCACACCACAACAACACAGCACACCACAACAACACAGCACACCACAACAACACAACAAACTGCAACAACACCACAACACAACAACAACACAACAACACAACACAACAACACAACAACATGACAACACCACACAACAACACAACACAACAACACCACAACAAAATAACACAACAACACAACACAACACCACACAACAACACAACACCAAAACAACAAAACTATTCCACAACACAACACCACAACACAGCACACCACAACACAACAACACACTGCAACAACACAACACACAACACAACAAAATAACACAACACCACACAATAAAACAACACAACAACAACACAACACATCAACACAACAACACAACACAATAACAACACAACACAACACAGGATTTACATCTTAAGCTCTTTTACATGCTTTTCCTTTCCCAGCTTCACCTGATGAGGTCAAAAGCTGCTAAACTTCTGGACAGGGAGGGAGGTTATAGCTAGAGAGCTCGCCCATGCCCATCACCAAGATTTTCACTCTTTCAGAAATGATTAGCTGTCCTGCACTGATTCACATCACACAGCGTTTGAGCTGGTTTAGACTCACTGTGGTGATGAAGCCCCAAGTTCAAGATCCCTTCAAGATCTGTTTAATCTAGTGTTGTATGACTGAACCTGTTAGTGCTGCCATCTGGTGACCAGACAACACAACACATAACAACACAACACCACAAGACCACAACACAACACCACAGAACAACACAACACCACACAACAACACCACACAACAACACAACACAACATAAAACACCACAACACCACAACACAAAAACACCACAACACCACAACACAACACCACAACACAACAACACCACAACACCAAAACACAAAACAACACAACACCACAACACAACAACACCACAACACCACAACACAAAACAACACAACACCACAACACAACAACACAAAACACCACAACACAACAAAACAACACCACAACAACACAACACAACACCACAACATAACAAACGGACATAACACCGCAAGACAACACAACACCACAACACAACACCACAACTCAACACACCACAACACAACACCACAACAATGCAACACAGCAATACAACACCACAACACAACACCACAACACACTGCAACAACACAACACACAACACCACAAAACAACAACACAACAACACTGCAACAACACAACAACACAACAACAACACAACAACACAACACACTGCAACAACTCAACACAACAGCACAACACAACAACAACACAACACACCGCAAAACCACAACACAACACTACACCACAACAACACAAAACAACACATCAACACAACACACCGCAACACTGCAACAACACAACACCACACAACAACACCACAACAAAATAACACTACAACACAACACCACAAGACCACAACACAACACCACACAACAACACAACACCACAACAAAATAACACAACACCACAACAACACAACACAAAAACAACACAACACATTAACACAACACAACAATGCAACACAACAACAACACCACAACACATCAACACAACAACAACACAACACAACAATGCAACACAACAAAATAACAACACCACAACACAACACAACAAAATAACAACACAACCGAGTTCTGCATTTCTGGAATCCTCTGATAATTTATTGAGGCTGATCATCTGTGTAAAAAATCTCCTTCTGTTAAGAGTTTGATCTGGTGTTAAACTGCTTACAGGATTTACATCTTAAGCTCTTTTACATGCTTTTCCTTTCCCAGCTTCACCTGATGAGGTCAAAAGCTGCTAAACTTCTGGACAGGGAGGGAGGTTATAGCTAGAGAGCTCGCCCATGCCCATCACCAAGATTTTCACTCTTTCAGAAATGATTAGCTGTCCTGCACTGATTCACATCACACAGCGTTTGAGCTGGTTTAGACTCACTGTGGTGATGAAGCCCCAAGTTCAAGATCCCTTCAAGATCTGTTTAATCTAGTGTTGTATGACTGAACCTGTTAGTGCTGCCATCTGGTGACCAGACAACACACCACAACACCACAACACAACACACCACAACGACACAACACAACACACAACAGCACAACATAACAACAACACAACACAACACACTGCAACAACACAACAACATAACACAACAATACAACACCACAACACAACAACACAACACAGCACACCACAAAACACTGCAACAACACAACACCACAACACAACAACACAACACAACAACACCACAACACAACACAACAATACCAAAACAACAACACAACACAACAACATAACACAATAATATAACACCACAACACAACAACACAACACAGCACACCACATCACACTGCAACAAAACAACACACAACACAACACCACAACACAACAACAACACAACAACACTACACCACAACACACTGCAACAACACAACACCACATCACAACAACACAACACAACAACAACACAAAAACAACACACCACAACAACACAACGCACTGCAACACCACAACACACTGCAACAACACAACACAACACAACAACAACACAACACAACAACAACACAACAACACAACAACACAACACACTGCTACACCACAACACACTGCAACAACTCAACACAACACACAACAACACAACACATCAACACAACACCACGCAACACCACAACACTACACAACAACACAACACAACACACAACAGTACAACACAACAACAATACCACAACACAACAACACAACACAACAACATAACACAACAATACAACACAACACAACACCACACAACAACACAACAATACCACAACAACACAAAACAACAACAACACAGCACAACAACACACTACAACAACAACACAACGACACAACACAACACACACAGCGTTTGAGCTGATTTAGACTCACTGTGGTGATGAAGCCCCAAGTTCAAGATCCCTTCAAGATCTGTTTAATCTAGTGTTGTATGACTGAACCTGTTAGTGCTGCCATCTGGTGACCAGACAACACACCACAACACCACAACAACAACACAACACCACAACACACTACAACAACACAACACAAAACACAATGACACAACACATCAAAACAACAACACAACAACACAACACAACAATACCACAACAACACAACAATACCACAACACAACAACACAATACAACAACACAACACACTGCAAAAACACAACACACAACAACACAACACAACAACACAACACAACACAACACAACAACAACAACACACCACAACAACACAACACAGTGCAACACCACAACACACTGCAACAACTCAACACAACACATCAACACAACACACCGCAACACCACAACACTACACAACACACAACAGCACAACACAACACAACAACAACACACCGCAACACCACAACACACAACAGCACAACACAACACAACACAACAACAACACAACACCACAACACACTGCAACAACACAACACAATGACACAACACAACACCACACAACAAAACAACACAACAACACCACAACACATCAAAACAACAACACAACAACACAACACAACACAACAATACCACAACAACACAACAATACCACAACACAACAACATAACAAAACAATACAACACAACAATACAACACCACAACACAACACAATACAGCACACAACAACACACTGCAACAACACAACACACAACACAACACCACAACACAACACAACGACAACACAACACACAACAGCACAACACAACAACACAACACCACAAAAACACAACAATACCACAACACACTACAACAACACAACACAAAACACAATGACACAACACAACACACAACAGCAGAACACATCAAAACAACAACACAACAACACAAAACAACACAACAATACCACAACAACACAACAATACAACACCACAACAAAATAACACAACAAAAACACAACACCACAACACACTGCAACAACACAACATAACACAACAATACAACACAACAGAACACCACACAACAACACAACACCACAACACAACACCACAACAACACAACAATACAACAACAACACAACAACAACACAACACCACAACACACTACAACAACACAACACAAAACACAATGACACAACACATCAAAACAACAACACAACAACACAACACAACACAACAATACCACAACAACACAACAATACCACAACACAACAACATAACAAAACAATACAACACAACAATACAACACCACAACACAACACAATACAGCACACCACAACACACTGCAACAACACAACACACAACACCACAACACAACACAACACAATGACACAACACAACACACAACAGCACAACACAACACACCGCAACACCACAACAAAATAACACAACAACAGAACAACACAACACCACAACAAAATAACACAACACCACAACAACACAACACAAAAACAACACAACACATTAACACAACACAACAATGCAACACAACAACACAACACCATAACACAACAACAACACAACACAACAATGCAACACAACACAACATCAATACAACAACACAACACAACACAATACAGCACACCACAACACACTGCAACAACACAACACACAACACAACACCACAACACAACAACACTACACCACAACACACTGCAACAACACAACACCACATCACAACAACACAACACAAAAACAACACACCACAACAACACAACGCACTGCAACACCACAACACACTGCAACAACTCAACACAACACACAACACAACACATCAACACAACACACCACAACACCACACCACAACAATACACAACAATACAACACAACAACACAACACAACACACAACAGCACAACACACCGCAACAACACAAAAACACAACACAACAACAACACAATACATCAACATAACACAACAACACAACACAACAATACCACAACACACAAAACAACACAAAAACATAACACAAAAATACAACACAACAATACAACACCACAACACAACAACACAACACAGCACAACACAACACCACAACACACTGCAACACCACAACACAACAACAACACAACACCACAACAACACAACACAACAACATGACAACAACACAACACCAGAAGACCACAACACAACAACACACAACAACACAACACCACACAAATACAACACACCACACCAAAACAACACAACAATACCACAACACAACACCACAACACAGCACACCACAACACCACAACACACTGCAACAACACAGCACACAACACCACAACACACAACACAACACCACAACACAACACAACAGCAACACAACACCACAACACACTGCAACAGCATAACACAACACATCAACACAACAACAACACAACAATGCAACACAACACAACATCAATACAACAACACAACACAACAATGCAACACAACACAACATCAATACAACAACACAACACAACAACACAACACAACACAACAAAATAACACCACAACACAACCGAGTTCTGCATTTCTGGAATCCTCTGATAATTTATTGAGGCTGATCATCTGTGTAAAAAATCTCCTTCTGTTAAGAGTTTGATCTGGTGTTAAACTGCTTACAGGATTTACATCTTAAGCTCTTTTACATGCTTTTCCTTTCCCAGCTTCACCTGATGAGGTCAAAAGCTGCTAAACTTCTGGACAGGGAGGGAGGTTATAGCTAGAGAGCTCGCCCATGCCCATCACCAAGATTTTCACTCTTTCAGAAATGATTAGCTGTCCTGCACTGATTCACATCACACAGCGTTTGAGCTGGTTTAGACTCACTGTGGTGATGAAGCCCCAAGTTCAAGATCCCTTCAAGATCTGTTTAATCTAGTGTTGTATGACTGAACCTGTTAGTGCTGCCATCTGGTGACCAGACAACACACCACAACACCACAACACAACACACCACAACGACACAACACAACACACAACAGCACAACATAACAACAACACAACACAACACACTGCAACAACACAACAACATAACACAACAATACAACACCACAACACAACAACACAACACAGCACACCACAACACACTGCAACAACACAACACCACAACACAACAACACAACAACACAACACAACAACACCACAACACAACACAACAATACCAAAACAACAACACAACACAACAACATAACACAATAATATAACACCACAACACAACAACACAACACAGCACACCACATCACACTGCAACAAAACAACACACAACACAACACCACAACACAACAACAACACAACAACACTACACCACAACACACTGCAACAACACAACACCACATCACAACAACACAACACAACAACAACACAAAAACAACACACCACAACAACACAACGCACTGCAACACCACAACACACTGCAACAACACAACACAACACAACAACAACACAACACAACAACAACACAACAACACAACACACTGCTACACCACAACACACTGCAACAACTCAACACAACACACAACAACACAACACATCAACACAACACCACGCAACACCACAACACTACACAACAACACAACACAACACACAACAGTACAACACAACAACAATACCACAACACAACAACACAACACAACAACATAACACAACAATACAACACAACACAACACCACACAACAACACAACAATACCACAACAACACAAAACAACAACAACACAGCACAACAACACACTACAACAACAACACAACGACACAACACAACACACACAGCGTTTGAGCTGATTTAGACTCACTGTGGTGATGAAGCCCCAAGTTCAAGATCCCTTCAAGATCTGTTTAATCTAGTGTTGTATGACTGAACCTGTTAGTGCTGCCATCTGGTGACCAGACAACACAACACATAACAACACAACATCAATACAACAACACAACACAACCGAGTTCTGCATTTCTGGAATCCTCTGATAATTGATTGAGGCTGATCATCTGTGTAAAAAATCTCCTTCTGTTAAGAGTTTGATCTGGTGTTAAACTGCTTACAGGATTTACATCTTAAGCTCTTTTACATGCTTTTCCTTTCCCAGCTTCACCTGATGAGGTCAAAAGCTGCTAAACTTCTGGACAGGGAGGGAGGTTATAGCTAGAGAGCTCGCCCATGCCCATTACCAAGATTTTCACTCTTTCAGAAATGATTAGCTGTCCTGCACTGATTCACATCACACAGCGTTTGAGCTGGTTTAGACTCACTGTGGTGATGAAGCCCCAAGTTCAAGATCCCTTCAAGATCTGTTTAATCTAGTGTTGTATGACTGAACCTGTTAGTGCTGCCATCTGGTGACCAGACAACACACCACAACACCACAACAACAACACAACACCACAACACACTACAACAACACAACACAAAACACAATGACACAACACATCAAAACAACAACACAACAACACAACACAACAATACCACAACAACACAACAATACCACAACACAACAACACAATACAACAACACAACACACTGCAAAAACACAACACACAACAACACAACACAACAACACAACACAACACAACACAACAACAACAACACACCACAACAACACAACACAGTGCAACACCACAACACACTGCAACAACTCAACACAACACATCAACACAACACACCGCAACACCACAACACTACACAACACACAACAGCACAACACAACACAACAACAACACACCGCAACACCACAACACACAACAGCACAACACAACACAACACAACAACAACACAACACCACAACACACTGCAACAACACAACACAATGACACAACACAACACCACACAACAAAACAACACAACAACACCACAACACATCAAAACAACAACACAACAACACAACACAACACAACAATACCACAACAACACAACAATACCACAACACAACAACATAACAAAACAATACAACACAACAATACAACACCACAACACAACACAATACAGCACACAACAACACACTGCAACAACACAACACACAACACAACACCACAACACAACACAACGACAACACAACACACAACAGCACAACACAACAACACAACACCACAAAAACACAACAATACCACAACACACTACAACAACACAACACAAAACACAATGACACAACACAACACACAACAGCAGAACACATCAAAACAACAACACAACAACACAAAACAACACAACAATACCACAACAACACAACAATACAACACCACAACAAAATAACACAAAAAAAACACAACACCACAACACACTGCAACAACACAACATAACACAACAATACAACACAACAGAACACCACACAACAACACAACACCACAACACAACACCACAACAACACAACAATACAACAACAACACAACAACAACACAACACCACAACACACTACAACAACACAACACAAAACACAATGACACAACACATCAAAACAACAACACAACAACACAACACAACACAACAATACCACAACAACACAACAATACCACAACACAACAACATAACAAAACAATACAACACAACAATACAACACCACAACACAACACAATACAGCACACCACAACACACTGCAACAACACAACACACAACACCACAACACAACACAACACAATGACACAACACAACACACAACAGCACAACACAACACACCGCAACAACACAACACCAACACCACACAACAACAGAACAACACAACACCACAACAAAATAACACAACACCACAACAACACAACACAAAAACAACACAACACATTAACACAACACAACAATGCAACACAACAACACAACACCATAACACAACAACAACACAACACAACAATGCAACACAACACAACATCAATACAACAACACAACACAACACAATACAGCACACCACAACACACTGCAACAACACAACACACAACACAACACCACAACACAACAACACTACACCACAACACACTGCAACAACACAACACCACATCACAACACAACACAAAAACAACACACCACAACAACACAACGCACTGCAACACCACAACACACTGCAACAACTCAACACAACACACAACACAACACATCAACACAACACACCACAACACCACACCACAACAATACACAACAATACAACACAACAACACAACACAACACACAACAGCACAACACACCGCAACAACACAAAAACACAACACAACAACAACACAATACATCAACATAACACAACACAACACAACAATACCACAACACACAAAACAACACAAAAACATAACACAAAAATACAACACAACAATACAACACCACAACACAACAACACAACACAGCACAACACAACACCACAACACACTGCAACACCACAACACAACAACAACACAACACCACAACAACACAACACAACAACATGACAACAACACAACACCAGAAGACCACAACACAACAACACACAACAACACAACACCACACAAATACAACACACCACACCAAAACAACACAACAATACCACAACACAACACCACAACACAGCACACCACAACACCACAACACACTGCAACAACACAGCACACAACACCACAACACACAACACAACACCACAACACAACACAACAGCAACACAACACCACAACACACTGCAACAGCATAACACAACACATCAACACAACAACAACACAACAATGCAACACAACACAACATCAATACAACAACACAACACAACAATGCAACACAACACAACATCAATACAACAACACAACACAACAACACAACACAACACAACAAAATAACACCACAACACAACCGAGTTCTGCATTTCTGGAATCCTCTGATAATTGATTGAGGCTGATCATCTGTGTAAAAAATCTCCTTCTGTTAAGAGTTTGATCTGGTGTTAAACTGCTTACAGGATTTACATCTTAAGCTCTTTTACATGCTTTTCCTTTCCCAGCTTCACCTGATGAGGTCAAAAGCTGCTAAACTTCTGGACAGGGAGGGAGGTTATAGCTAGAGAGCTCGCCCATGCCCATCACCAAGATTTTCACTCTTTCAGAAATGATTAGCTGTCCTGCACTGATTCACATCACACAGCGTTTGAGCTGGTTTAGACTCACTGTGGTGATGAAGCCCCAAGTTCAAGATTCCTTCAAGATCTGTTTAATCTAGTGTTGTATGACTGAACCTGTTAGTGCTGCCATCTGGTGACCAGACAACACACCACAACACCACAACACAACACACCACAACGACACAACACAACACACAACAGCACAACATAACAACAACACAACACAACACACTGCAACAACACAACAACATAACACAACAATACAACACCACAACACAACAACACAACACAGCACACCACAACACACTGCAACAACACAACACCACAACACAACAACACAACAACACAACACAACAACACCACAACACAACACAACAATACCAAAACAACAACACAACACAACAACATAACACAATAATATAACACCACAACACAACAACACAACACAGCACACCACATCACACTGCAACAAAACAACACACAACACAACACCACAACACAACAACAACACAACAACACTACACCACAACACACTGCAACAACACAACACCACATCACAACAACACAACACAACAACAACACAAAAACAACACACCACAACAACACAACGCACTGCAACACCACAACACACTGCAACAACACAACACAACACAACAACAACACAACACAACAACAACACAACAACACAACAACACAACACACTGCTACACCACAACACACTGCAACAACTCAACACAACACACAACAACACAACACATCAACACAACACCACGCAACACCACAACACTACACAACAACACAACACAACACACAACAGTACAACACAACAACAATACCACAACACAACAACACAACACAACAACATAACACAACAATACAACACAACACAACACCACACAACAACACAACAATACCACAACAACACAAAACAACAACAACACAGCACAACAACACACTACAACAACAACACAACGACACAACACAACACACACAGCGTTTGAGCTGATTTAGACTCACTGTGTTGATGAAGCCCCAAGTTCAAGATCCCTTCAAGATCTGTTTAATCTAGTGTTGTATGACTGAACCTGTTAGTGCTGCCATCTGGTGACCAGACAACACACCACAACACCACAACAACAACACAACACCACAACACACTACAACAACACAACACAAAACACAATGACACAACACATCAAAACAACAACACAACAACACAACACAACAATACCACAACAACACAACAATACCACAACACAACAACACAATACAACAACACAACACACTGCAAAAACACAACACACAACAACACAACACAACAACACAACACAACACAACACAACAACAACAACACACCACAACAACACAACACAGTGCAACACCACAACACACTGCAACAACTCAACACAACACATCAACACAACACACCGCAACACCACAACACTACACAACACACAACAGCACAACACAACACAACAACAACACACCGCAACACCACAACACACAACAGCACAACACAACACAACACAACAACAACACAACACCACAACACACTGCAACAACACAACACAATGACACAACACAACACCACACAACAAAACAACAAAACAACACCACAACACATCAAAACAACAACACAACAACACAACACAACACAACAATACCACAACAACACAACAATACCACAACACAACAACATAACAAAACAATACAACACAACAATACAACACCACAACACAACACAATACAGCACACAACAACACACTGCAACAACACAACACACAACACAACGACAACACAACACACAACAGCACAACACAACAACACAACACCACAAAAACACAACAATACCACAACACACTACAACAACACAACACAAAACACAATGACACAACACAACACACAACAGCAGAACACATCAAAACAACAACACAACAACACAAAACAACACAACAATACCACAACAACACAACAATACAACACCACAACAAAATAACACAACAAAAACACAACACCACAACACACTGCAACAACACAACATAACACAACAATACAACACAACAGAACACCACACAACAACACAACACCACAACACAACACCACAACAACACAACAATACAACAACAACACAACAACAACACAACACCACAACACACTACAACAACACAACACAAAACACAATGACACAACACATCAAAACAACAACACAACAACACAACACAACACAACAATACCACAACAACACAACAATACCACAACACAACAACATAACAAAACAATACAACACAACAATACAACACCACAACACAACACAATACAGCACACCACAACACACTGCAACAACACAACACACAACACCACAACACAACACAACACAATGACACAACACAACACACAACAGCACAACACAACACACCGCAACAACACAACACCAACACCACACAACAACAGAACAACACAACACCACAACAAAATAACACAACACCACAACAACACAACACAAAAACAACACAACACATTAACACAACACAACAATGCAACACAACAACACAACACCATAACACAACAACAACACAACACAACAATGCAACACAACACAACATCAATACAACAACAAAACACAACACAATACAGCACACCACAACACACTGCAACAACACAACACACAACACAACACCACAACACAACAACACTACACCACAACACACTGCAACAACACAACACCACATCACAACAACACAACACAAAAACAACACACCACAACAACACAACGCACTGCAACACCACAACACACTGCAACAACTCAACACAACACACAACACAACACATCAACACAACACACCACAACACCACACCACAACAATACACAACAATACAACACAACAACACAACACAACACACAACAGCACAACACACCGCAACAACACAAAAACACAACACAACAACAACACAATACATCAACATAACACAACAACACAACACAACAATACCACAACACACAAAACAACACAAAAACATAACACAAAAATACAACACAACAATACAACACCACAACACAACAACACAACACAGCACAACACAACACCACAACACACTGCAACACCACAACACAACAACAACACAACACCACAACAACACAACACAACAACATGACAACAACACAACACCAGAAGACCACAACACAACAACACACAACAACACAACACCACACAAATACAACACACCACACCAAAACAACACAACAATACCACAACACAACACCACAACACAGCACACCACAACACCACAACACACTGCAACAACACAGCACACAACACCACAACACACAACACAACACCACAACACAACAGCAACACAACACCACAACACACTGCAACAGCATAACACAACACATCAACACAACAACAACACAACAATGCAACACAACACAACATCAATACAACAACACAACACAACAATGCAACACAACACAACATCAATACAACAACACAACACAACAACACAACACAACACAACAAAATAACACCACAACACAACCGAGTTCTGCATTTCTGGAATCCTCTGATAATTTATTGAGGCTGATCATCTGTGTAAAAAATCTCCTTCTGTTAAGAGTTTGATCTGGTGTTAAACTGCTTACAGGATTTACATCTTAAGCTCTTTTACATGCTTTTCCTTTCCCAGCTTCACCTGATGAGGTCAAAAGCTGCTAAACTTCTGGACAGGGAGGGAGGTTATAGCTAGAGAGCTCGCCCATGCCCATCACCAAGATTTTCACTCTTTCAGAAATGATTAGCTGTCCTGCACTGATTCACATCACACAGCGTTTGAGCTGGTTTAGACTCACTGTGGTGATGAAGCCCCAAGTTCAAGATCCCTTCAAGATCTGTTTAATCTAGTGTTGTATGACTGAACCTGTTAGTGCTGCCATCTGGTGACCAGACAACACACCACAACACCACAACACAACACACCACAACGACACAACACAACACACAACAGCACAACATAACAACAACACAACACAACACACTGCAACAACACAACAACATAACACAACAATACAACACCACAACACAACAACACAACACAGCACACCACAACACACTGCAACAACACAACACCACAACACAACAACACAACAACACAACACAACAACACCACAACACAACACAACAATACCAAAACAACAACACAACACAACAACATAACACAATAATATAACACCACAACACAACAACACAACACAGCACACCACATCACACTGCAACAAAACAACACACAACACAACACCACAACACAACAACAACACAACAACACTACACCACAACACACTGCAACAACACAACACCACATCACAACAACACAACACAACAACAACACAAAAACAACACACCACAACAACACAACGCACTGCAACACCACAACACACTGCAACAACACAACACAACACAACAACAACACAACACAACAACAACACAACAACACAACACACTGCTACACCACAACACACTGCAACAACTCAACACAACACACAACAACACAACACATCAACACAACACCACGCAACACCACAACACTACACAACAACACAACACAACACACAACAGTACAACACAACAACAATACCACAACACAACAACACAACACAACAACATAACACAACAATACAACACAACACAACACCACACAACAACACAACAATACCACAACAACACAAAACAACAACAACACAGCACAACAACACACTACAACAACAACACAACGACACAACACAACACACACAGCGTTTGAGCTGATTTAGACTCACTGTGGTGATGAAGCCC
Organism: Salminus brasiliensis; assembly: GCF_030463535.1. Lineage (NCBI taxonomy): Eukaryota > Metazoa > Chordata > Actinopteri > Characiformes > Bryconidae > Salminus > Salminus brasiliensis. The sequence continues at coordinate 21,085,551 of NC_132880.1, forward strand.
CAAGTTCAAGATTCCTTCAAGATCTGTTTAATCTAGTGTTGTATGACTGAACCTGTTAGTGCTGCCATCTGGTGACCAGACAACACACCACAACACCACAACAACAACACAACACCACAACACACTACAACAACACAACACAAAACACAATGACACAACACATCAAAACAACAACACAACAACACAACACAACAATACCACAACAACACAACAATACCACAACACAACAACACAATACAACAACACAACACACTGCAAAAACACAACACACAACAACACAACACAACAACACAACACAACACAACACAACACAACAACAACAACACACCACAACAACACAACACAGTGCAACACCACAACACACTGCAACAACTCAACACAACACATCAACACAACACACCGCAACACCACAACACTACACAACACACAACAGCACAACACAACACAACAACAACACACCGCAACACCACAACACACAACAGCACAACACAACACAACACAACAACAACACAACACCACAACACACTGCAACAACACAACACAATGACACAACACAACACCACACAACAAAACAACACAACAACACCACAACACATCAAAACAACAACACAACAACACAACACAACACAACAATACCACAACAACACAACAATACCACAACACAACAACATAACAAAACAATACAACACAACAATACAACACCACAACACAACACAATACAGCACACAACAACACACTGCAACAACACAACACACAACACAACACCACAACACAACACAACGACAACACAACACACAACAGCACAACACAACAACACAACACCACAAAAACACAACAATACCACAACACACTACAACAACACAACACAAAACACAATGACACAACACAACACACAACAGCAGAACACATCAAAACAACAACACAACAACACAAAACAACACAACAATACCACAACAACACAACAATACAACACCACAACAAAATAACACAACAAAAACACAACACACTGCAACAACACAACATAACACAACAATACAACACAACAGAACACCACACAACAACACAACACCACAACACAACACCACAACAACACAACAATACAACAACAACACAACAACAACACAACACCACAACACACTACAACAACACAACACAAAACACAATGACACAACACATCAAAACAACAACACAACAACACAACACAACACAACAATACCACAACAACACAACAATACCACAACACAACAACATAACAAAACAATACAACACAACAATACAACACCACAACACAACACAATACAGCACACCACAACACACTGCAACAACACAACACACAACACCACAACACAACACAACACAATGACACAACACAACACACAACAGCACAACACAACAACAACACAACACACCGCAACAACACAACACCAACACCACACAACAACAGAACAACACAACACCACAACAAAATAACACAACACCACAACAACACAACACAAAAACAACACAACACATTAACACAACACAACAATGCAACACAACAACACAACACCATAACACAACAACAACACAACACAACAATGCAACACAACACAACATCAATACAACAACACAACACAACCGAGTTCTGCATTTCTGGAATCCTCTGATAATTGATTGAGGCTGATCATCTGTGTAAAAAATCTCCTTCTGTTAAGAGTTTGATCTGGTGTTAAACTGCTTACAGGATTTACATCTTAAGCTCTTTTACATGCTTTTCCTTTCCCAGCTTCACCTGATGAGGTCAAAAGCTGCTAAACTTCTGGACAGGGAGGGAGGTTATAGCTAGAGAGCTCGTCCATGCCCATTACCAAGATTTTCACTCTTTCAGAAATGATTAGCTGTCCTGCACTGATTCACATCACACAGCGTTTGAGCTGGTTTAGACTCACTGTGGTGATGAAGCCCCAAGTTCAAGATCCCTTCAAGATCTGTTTAATCTAGTGTTGTATGACTGAACCTGTTAGTGCTGCCATCTGGTGACCAGTCTGTGTCTTGTTTCTCATCTCTCTCTCTCTCTCTCTCTCTCTCTCTCTCTCTCTCTCTTAGCTGATTTCAGTGCATGTGTTGATTGGCTGCATTGTAAGAGCCTCATCTTTGTAAAAGTGCTGGAGATGTTGATTCAGTCGGCTGAGGTGTTCAGTGTTGTACACTTATCCTCTTTGTCCCTAAATCTAAAGACTTTTTTTAAGGCGACTAGCGACAAATCAAGCGACTTTTTCTGCTGTTATTTGACACTTTTGGAGATGAACACACATGTTCTTCAGTTCCTGTCCTCAGCAGCAGGTGCTGCCGTGAGCCCCGTCCCACAACCCTCACAGCGCTCAGTCTCTCAGTCCGAGCAGACCCACACCGCTCCACGTCCACACTGCAAATGAACTGCGCATGCCCAGACCCGCCTCTGACCCCGCCCCCTGTTTACAGAGCGGGATGTAAATATAAATGCGTCTTCAGAGAGACACTAAATAAATAAATAAATCAATAAACAAATAAAACTAAGTATCTCTGCCAAACTGTCTGTTTTAGGGTCACTTTGTGGGTCTGAAGCCCGGATAAAGGAGGAGGGTTGAGCGTAGAGTAGCAGTTCCTCCCCACAGAACAGTCTTCTGATTAAATTTGATAAGCTAACATTTAACAACACAGAACTACATTGATTTATGACATTTATGTAAAAATGATTTATGTAATGTAGGATATTTTACATATTTCATATGAAAAAAAGGATCAACTTAAGAAGGAGAACTGCAGGAGTTCAAGCCTGGGGGAATCGATTCATTCACAGCAATGATTCATTAGGTTTAACCCCCGTTTCACAAAGACACAGTGAACTGAGGAGGTTTTCAGTAATGATTTCATTTACTGACTGCTTTAGCTTCTAGAGATCCTACATTTAACAGCCCAAACTTAATGAGGGAAACACGAAGCTCTAATGTTGATTTAATCAGGTTGTTACGAGTCGAGCTTCTAAAGAAGAACCGAATCCAAACAGCGGTTCAGAGTCTCGCTCAAAATACCGGAGATCACGTGATCGCCCGAAGTGACGCTTCGCACGTCACTGAACGTAATGACGTTCAAGGCGCGTCAGTTTCCCGGGAGTATGAATATGAACTGAAATATGAACTGAAATAAAACAGTAATAGATAATTAATAATAAGTTTCTGTTTATTTCTGTGTTCAACAGATGTTCAGTCTACATGCAGATTAAACAGGGGATTTTTCACATCATCAAATATGATCAAACGTGGCTGTTTTATTTACGAGGAGAACAAAGCAGTTACACACTCAGATGAAACACATGCAGTTAAATGTAGATAAAATGACATTCAGTGAAGAGAAGAAACACAGGCAGACATCACTGTATGGAGCTCCCGTCTCAGTCTGGACGAAGCTGATGAACACAAGTGAATCAGGCGATGGAGGTGTAGTGTTTTATTAGAACAGCAGGTGGCGCAGTAGAGCTGAGGAGCTGAGAAGCACTTTGGCTTCAACTGTGTCAAAAAGTCTCGGGCTGCGTCCAGAAACCCCCAAATTTACAGCTTTTTACTACTGATCCTCCTCCTCTCCTCCGAGACCTGGAAACTGGGTTTGTGGCTCCATCATGTCGCTTCTCCAAAAACCGGAGGAGGAAAGAAGCGACTTCCAGCAGAGGAGACCTGAGAGGATCCCACCCAGGAAGAGTGTTAAAGCTTTAGGAGAGAGATCACTGAGTGCTCCCAGAGACCACGGGGAAATAGAGGAAGCAGCACACAAGTCCTAAACGCTCAGATTCACTAATATTACTGATCTGATACAATGAGCAGTAAAGCAGTTCTAGAAATGTAGAGTTCAGAGAGACGAACACGCTCCCCTGCTTCTCTACACCTGGATTATTTACTGGAACTGAGCTGAAAAGACTGTCTGTTCAGTTCAGCTTTATTAATCACCCTATATATAGATATATATAGATAGATAGATAGATAGATAGATAGCAGCTCTCACAGCTGCTGCACAGAGCAGCACGTATACAACAATTCTGTACATTTAACTTTTAATTGTGAATTATTTATATATTTAATTCAGTATTAATTCAGCACAAAAACACAAACACACATTTCACAACACCTAATCACACCAAATGCATGTAGCCTAATGCAAAATCACTGACAAGGTATTCCAGCTGTAATAAGGGGGCTTTTGTCAAACTGGTGGTCCTCATTGTGTGCAAACTGACTGACCTCTTTATCTGTTCTTTGATTCAAAGTCTGGTACATTTAAAAGTTTTGGAACATTTTAAAAAGCTCTAGCAGGAGCATCACATGGAAATGCTTAGACGTGCCCAGTGTAGATGTTTCCCTGAAAGATAAACCCTTCATTCTGTAGTTTCCCCCAGATCTTCTAGGAAGTCACTGAGGTAGTCCACTAGTGGATGAGGCTTTGACTGTCCACAGAACAGTGCACCTACAAATGGCTCCACGTTGCTCCAAACTGTGCTGCTAGATTTAAAAATGATAAGCCAATCAACATTCACTACTAAATCAACTGTGCTATCTGAATGTGTCAGGCATTAACTCTGACCCAGTCTGAGGCAAATGTAGGATTCTAGGCCATAAATACATTGTCCTCCACATTTAGATTTGACCTAAACATCTGAGAGTGTTGAAAGCAGAGTGCGTCTTTGGGTAGATTGTGTCCACGATCTCTAAGAATTCCTAAAAGTTCATTAACGCTGCTTTGACGCTGCCCATTCTGCAGGTCTGAGGTGAGGTCAGGTCCATCTGTGCTTAAAGGTTCTGCATCTGTGTCTACTACACATTTTCTCTGACTACTACACATTTTTAGAAGAACCATAGTCTGTAGACTCTGGATGCACACCAGAATCAGAATTCAAGGTTATGTCTGGAAAATCTAGATTCATACTGGCATTAGTTTACACAGTTACAGCCTCATTAACTCCATTTAGCAGATGGGGTGACGGCTCAAAAGCTGCTACAATGTTAACTTCAGCCATTCAGCTTCTCTATCTTTTCAGATACTGTGTGCTGGAGGCCATTTGTGGTTCTGTTGTTAACAAACATTGATCCAAACCACCAATTAAAAAGGTGTTACGGGACGGTCAGGGAGCAGACCCAAGTGCAGAGAGGAAAGCCTGTAAGGACAGGCCTTAATGTGTGATATAAGGTTAATGTATGTGTGGTTGATGTGACTGTGGGTGCTTTTGTGTACTTGTGGGAGAACAGTTGCTCCCAGCTGGGTTTGAACCAGCAACCTTGGCAACAGAGGTCCAAGACCTTACCACTGCACCACCAGCAAGCACAGGCAATTGGTGGAGCTGCACCCCTTAAAATAAAGAAATAAAACAAAACAACTGAAGAAAAACAAATGCAGCTCTCTCTCTGGAGAGGGAACTTCAATGCTTAACTCAAACTCTTTTACTTATGAGCTGAGCTCTCTTCAGCTACTTCATTTTACAACCCTGTTTTCTATTTTTACAACTTCTCTCTTTCCTTCACTTCTGTGTATCGTACCGGTCATCCCTCTACAAAGGTGTAAGAGAGAAGCGCTGTTTGTCTCAGCCTTAAATGCTGTGACCACCAGCTGTGTCTGGTTGCCACTGATTACCCCTCAGGGGGCTCTCTGGGGATTGGAGTTCCCTTGGGTAACTGTGCCTCGCCGCCATCGCCCTCTGCTGGTAGGTGGCGGCCGACACAGCCTTAAATGCTGTGCATCTTTACAAAAGGTGAATTTGAAAATAAAATAACATTACTTTATTTCTACACAAATTCACTTACCCCAGACTTTAGACATGTTGAAGTTTTCTCACAGTTTCTTTGTTAAATTATAGATGTGAACAAACATCTGGGCTGATAAACTACATATTGGTGGTTGGTGTGGCGCAACAGATAATACCACTACCTGCTAGTGAGCTACCTCACCACATGGGAGACTGGGGTTCGATTCCCAGTCTGGGTGACTATGCTGCGCTACACCAATAAGAGTCCTTGGGCAAGACTCCTAACACTACATTGGCCCACCTCTGTAATATGAGTAACCCTGTAAGTCGCTCTGGATAAGAGCGTCAGCTAAATGCCATAAATGTAAATGTAAATGTAATATTGTGTTATTATCAACAATATTGAAGATTGTGTCATTTTTTCCTCCCTAAAAAGGTTTGCAGTCACAAATGATTAAGGAAACATTATAAGGTGAAAACTGCACAAACATCTGAACATTAAATGAAGCTGAGGCTGCAGTAATACTCACTGTTCACTGTTTCAGCTCTGCCGGTATGTTGTGGTACAGCAGTCTGTCCCAAGTCCAGTCAGCTCCTGAAACACATATTTCTTAATAAAATGATACAGTCAGCTACAGTTAATTCAGCGTCTCTGCTAATACATCTCAGTGTCTAATAAAACCCACAAACTCATGCTTACCTTGTGCTGCTAAAGCTAAAGATCCAGGTATGAGCAGGAGAGCAAATGTTGTCCTGCTCATCAACATCTAGACAAACAGCCGCTCCTGAAGCTGTTTAATTCTCGCTGCTCCGACTTAGTTTAGGAGGAGAGCTACTTTCAGACACTGTCCAACAATCCTTACTTCATTTCACAGAAACAAAAGTGAGTCTGGAGGTTTTAAATTCAGCTTCTTCACACTTTAATAAGAACTGATCAAATCTGGAGGTGAAGTTTAGTGAGACATGGCTAATGCAGCTCAGCTCAGCTCTTCAGATTCTCACATTTTCTACATTTCTATTTCATTTCAGTTTATTTTCATAAAGTGGAGCAGAAGTAATTCACTATGGTACATGTCATGTTCCACATATGATGATTTTATTTGTGTACATAAAAATATTTTTAGTTAATCCTTCAAATGAATTCTGATCTGGGTCTGTCTTTTCCTCTTTTCCTCTTTTGGGTCCAATACTGTAAAATGTAGTGAACTCCCACACTGTGGCCTCATTCTCAGTAGATTATATATTTAAAGTTAAATAATCTTGAATAATTATCACACAACTCTTAAATGAAGGAGTTTGAATAAGCAGCACTCTTCCTAGAGCTGACCTCCCACCAAACTGAGTAATCAGGGGAGAAGGGCCTTGATAAGAGAGGAGACCAAGAACCCAAATGGTCCCTCTGGTTCAAAAAGATCCTGTTTACAGAAACTTCCAGAAGCTCAACCATCACTGCAGCTCTCCACCAATCTGGGCTTTATGGCAGAGTGGTCAGATACAGGAGAGCCTCTAAAGGACTCTCAGACTATCAGAAACAAGGTTCTCTGATCTGATTAAACCAAGACTGAACTTTTTGGCCTCAGTTCTAAGAGTCATGTCTGGTGGAAACCAGGTCCTGCTCATCTCCTGCCCATCACCATTCTTTCAGTGGAGCTTCATGCTGTGGGGGTATTTTCAGGGTCTGGGACGGGGAGACTGGGTCAGGGTTGAGGGAAAGCTGAATGGAGTACAGATAACCTGATCCAGAGCACTCAGGACCTCAGACGGGGCAAAGGTTCACCTTCCAACAAGACAGTGACTCAAGACAACACAGGAGTGGCTTAGAGACTCTGTGAACGCTCCTGAGTGTCCAACCAGAGCCCTGCTTTACACCCTATTAAAAATCTCTGGAGAGCCCTGAGAATGGCTGTCCCCCGACGTCCCCATCCAACCTTACGGAGAGGATCTGTAGAGAAGAAAGGCCAAAAATCCCCAAATCCAGGTGAGCAAACCTTGTGGCATCGTACCCAAGAAGACTGGAGGCTGTAATCACTGCCAAAGGTGCTTCAACTAAGTACTAAGTAAAGTGTCTGAATACTTATGTCACTGCAACATTTTAGTTTTTCATTTTATTTTAATAAATTTGCAGAAATTTCTAAAACTCTGTTTTCACTTTGTCGTTACGGGATAAACATGGTGCCAGTGTCTAAAGCTGTATATTTTCCTTCATAAGTCTTTTATTAAAGATTTATGTTTCCTGATTAAGATTATATTAATAAAGTGTCAGAGAAAGAAAAACAATCCCAGCAACACTAAGTATAGAAAAAAGTCTCCTTTATATCTGTTATTATTTACAGTTATTAATTTGAGTTACTTTAATAAGCTGTTAAATAGTTGTAAACACTGTTTTCTTTAACTAGTTCATCATTTTCAGTTTAGAGAGTCAGAAATATTTTTATTCAGGTTTAGGAGGGACTTTTATTTTGACAGAATTTCGTTCGTACTCTGGTCAAGTGTTGCTAGCTTCACACTGCTAGCTCGTTGCGCTCGGGGAACTGACGCGCCTTGAAACGTGATTGCGTAACGAAGCGTCACTTCCGGCGGTCACGTGATATGCGGTATGTTTGAGCGCGTGTTTGGACGCGGTTCTGCTTTAGAAGCTCGAGCTGTGATTCTTCACAGAGCGTCGAGCGACCGGCCCTCCTTTCCAGCTTTACTCTCAGCTCTGTCTCCTTCCTCTGAGACAGCTGCTGTGACCCTGGAGCTCTCTGCTCCCTGTGCTGCTGTACAGCTCTCTGTCTCACGGAGGGTCGTCGTCTCCTCTCCCGCACCGGAGAGGGCCTGTGGGGCGTCAGTCTGGCCTGGGGGCGTCGAGGACTCCTCCACCACCACCGCCGGTTTTCACCTCTGCTGACCGGTTCGAGGTCCTCGGAGCCCAAAGAGGAACCACGCTCTCCTGTTCTCCAGCTGCCCGTGTGCTGGACGTCGCCGGCCGGCCTCCCTTGGCGCTGTTCTCCGCCCGACGCGGAGGTCCAGAAGGAGCCCTGCCGCTTCAGAAAAACCCAGACGAGAGGATCATCGTCTTCAGCCCCCTGCCCTCCTACCGACGAGTGAGCGAGCCGCTCCCCCAGCTCCTCTCGCTCCACTGCTGCTGCGGGACAGGTCCGTCCACGCTGACTCTGTAGAGAACTGGGAGAGCTTTCGGCTGTGTCCGGTCCTCTACCGCAGAGATGAGCTCCACCCGGTCCGGTCTGGGTCCGGCGTTCAGGTTAGTGAGCTGGACAGTGGGCAGGTGAGTGATTTACATGATTTACTGGATTTAATCATCATTTATTCTGTGATTTCTCTGCTTGTTTTAAACAGTAATAAATCAGTGTCCCTCATAGTGTCTCAGACTAACCCTGCAGTATGGAGACTGTCTGTCCTCCACATGGTTTATAACTGGAGCTTCAGAAAATCTGCTTTAAAAATCTTATTAGAATTAATATCAATTATTTTGCTGCACCATCATTCAGTACTACTGCTCTTAATGATATTCAGGGATTGTGCTGCTGCTGCTGCCTCCATCCTAAGAGTAGAAAACTGGTAAATGATCATCAGCCCAGATTATCAGTGTTATCCTCCTGATTTCAGTGTAAAGCCGTTTTCATCTAGAGAACGTTTCTGATCCATGAACTTTGCATTGTACATTACAGACCCTGTAGCAGTGGTCAGTGTTGGTCAGTGTCTGATCTCCAGTATCTGGATCAGTCTGCTAAGTACTGAGGTGCTTTCCTCTCTCTCTTTGGAGAGCGTGTACTTTCGTAGCATCTGTGGCAACAGCAAAGGAGAATTCGTCTAAGGCTTTATTACTAAAAAAAAAAAAAAAAAAAAAAGTTGTTAAAGATGATGAGAACTTTCTGATTCCTGTACAGTGGCCAAAAAAGTATTGTCAGCCACTAATTGTGCAAGTTCTCCTACTTAGAAAGATGAGAGGTCTGTAACTTACATCATAGGTACGCTTCAACTACGAGAGACGTTATGGTGGAAAATGAGTATTTGGTTAATAACAAAAGTTCAGCTCAATACTTTGTAACATAACCTTTTGTTGGCAATGACGGAGGTCAAATGTTCCCTGTAGGTCTTCACCAGGTTAGCACACACTGTAGCTGGTATTTTGGCCCAATCCTCCATGCAGATCTCCTAGAGCAGTGATGTTTTGGGGCTGTCGCTGGGCAACAGACTTTCAACTCCCTCCACAAATGTTCTATGGGGTTGAGGTCTGAAGACTGGCTAGGCCACTCCAGGACCTTGAAATGCTTTTTTCAGAGCCACTCCTTCGTTGCCCAAGCGCTGTGTTTGGGATCACGGTCATGCTGGAAGACCCAGCCATGTTCCATCTTTAATGCTCTCACTGATGGAAGGAGGATTTGGCTTAAAATCTCGATACATGGCCCTGTTCATTCTTCCCTTAACACGGATCAGTCGTCCTGTCCCCTTTGCAGAAAATCAGCCCCAAAGCATGATGTTTCCACCCCCATGCTTCACAGTAGGTATGGTGTTTTTGGGATGTGTAATAAGAATGAATTTTGCCCTGCTGAGGCCAGGGAGCTGCCTTAGGGTGCACTCCATACAATTAGTACACACTGTGTTGTATGAGCAACTTACTGTTCGGTTATGGGATGTAACCACTAGGAAGAGGCCGACTCCTTTGGATAGGCTGCGAGGGTGTTTGTACTATGAAAGACGTTATGAAGTGGTGCAGGTGCACTGCGGAACCACTCTAATTTGGTCTTATATCCAAATATAAGGATTTAATACGTCCATGTTCACTTTATATTAAAGGTATGCTTGCTGGTCATAATGTATTGGCGATATGTTAACAGGTCTATACAGCTGTTTAAAGTAATGTAATACTGTAAACTAACGTTTATATAATCAATTATATAACTTGTTTTTCATGAGGGTGCTGTTATCAACCACTGGAATGAAGGGTCAAGGGAAGACTGTGCCTGGTGGGAGCGGTTGGCCCCCGCCTCCGTCCACGCACAGTTCTTCATTTTGTTAAAGATATAAGGGACGGGACCCCCTTTCCTGGTGAGAGTCGGCCGAGTGGAACTGCAGGTCCAGCTCGGTGGTTTACTGAGACGGCTGTCTCTTACCAGGATCGAAGGGCTCTCCCGATCCAGTGAGTGGTGAGTCACAATGAGACTGGCTGTTAAACTGAAAGCGTTCTGCCAAGTTTGCTTTCGGTTTGTTTTTGTTGATTGTAAAATAAAGGGACATTTTTATACGGGACCTCTGGTGTGGAACCGGAGTTATTTGACGATCTTCCCTTGATTCAATATTTCACAAAACAGGATGCAACTCTACATTCTTTCTCCAAAAGCGTGTGGGGCTTCAGATCGATGGAGATTCAGTGGTCTTGTATGTCTTCCATTTTCCTTTAATTGCTCCCACAGTTGATTTATTCACACAAAGCTGCTTGCCTATTGTTGATTCACTCTTCCCAGCCTGGTGCAGGTCTACAATTTTCTTCCTGGTGTCATTCGACAGCTCTTTGGTGTCTGTTTGAGGCTGTGGACCGATAATGAGGTCAAACAGGTGCCATTAATACAGGTAACGAGTGGAGGACCGAAGAGCTTCTAAAAGAAGTTACAGGTCTGTGAGAGACAGAAATCTTGCTTGTTTACCAAATTCTTAATTTTCACCATAATTTACCATACATTTTTTAAAAAATCCTGCTATGTGATTTCCTGGATTGTTTTTCTCATTTTGTCGCTCAAAGTTGAAGTGTACCTATGATGAAAATTGGACCCCTCTCATCTTTCTAAGTAAGAGAACTTGCACAACCAGTGGCTGACTAAATACATTTTTGTGTATTACCCCAAGCAGTAATAGCCATCCGCTCTCATCAACTTTTCAGCCGTTACTGGCGAGCATTTATACACTCACGACTGCTTGGATGAAGTGCTTGTTGTGCACACAAGTATTTGCATGCAGTTCTTGCCATTATGGGCAGGCGTTTATCGTTGGTGCGCCACCATGTTATCGGATCATCATCTACATCAAAGGTTGGTTCCTGTTCGTATGCTGCCGGTTCAGCAGTAGCTCTTCAGTAATAGAGGTTCCTGATTGGTTTTGTTTTGGACAAATGGCTGCCTTTTTTTATATATATTTTTATCCCTCTTTTTGTTTAGAGCCCCAGCACTTGGAGCTTCTTGAGTAAACAATGAAGCACTTTTGTAAATCGCTCTGGATAAGAGCATCAGCTAAATGGTGTAAATGTAAATATAGTACCACCGATATGAGGAAATGTAAATGAAATCATGCATGTCTACTATTTACAATTTACGGTCATCGTGTATTTGTGGGGTATAAGAAGTGGAACGCTGTACAGCAAGGTGTTTTTAAATCGGGCACTGTTCTCAAGTCTTCCACTGGGGTTACATTTACTGCAGGATTAAAGTGTTTCTCTACATTCCTGAGACTGACTGACTGAGTTGATTCTTTAAGCGCGGAGAAGCAAATCCCACTACCACAGTTTTTCCCAATATTCCTCTGGGTTCAGAGTTTTCAGAGACAGGATCAGAAACCGACAGAGGCGGCCGCCGTCATCCCAATGAGTGATTCTGAGTCAATTCAGGCGCTCTACTGACTCCGAGACTCTGTACCCGAGGTGACTAAGTAAATTAATTAGACTGCTTGCCTTATGAATATAGAATAAACAGGAGGAGACGAGACGCCGTATTCTTAGACCTTCAGGTTACTTTAACCCGGAGACTTTTTGCAGTGATCCGGAATCAAAGGACGAAGATGTCCAAAGCATTGCCTTAAGATCATTTCAGTCTCTGAACTGGGAATATCTCGGGATCCAGATTTGTTTTAAATTGGAAGATTCTAAGATATTGTCTATTGGAATATTTTGATTCTCAGGGTTGTTTAAAGCAGAGAATTTTTCAGGGATCCAAATGTATTAAAATTCAAAGTTTCTCTGACAAGATTTTAGGATATTTAATTCTTAGTACTGTTCAACCGAGAGAATTTTGTAAAGAGATCCGAATTTATATTTGTAGAAAATTCAAAGATTTTAAAGAAGGCTTTTTTTTTTCGTTTTTTTTCTCAGGGATGTTTAAAGACAAGGGAGCAAAGTTTATAATATCCAAAGAGTTTGGACTGTACACGTGAAATTAAAGGCAGTGAAAAGTAAACTGGTTTATATCTGTCTCTAGCTGCATTGTCCTCAACAACAGACATTCAAGCAAAACAAACTTGCATCAACCGCATCAAGCCTCGTCTTGCATCAAGACGAGGATTACTCTGATTTGGTGGCTAATTACTCTGATTCATGCTACGCAGGAGGAAGAGCGTTCTTTTATAAAGCCCCAACTTTGGAACAAGCTCCCTGTTAATATCCCAGGAATCAGACCCACTCTCAGTCTCTAAATCTAGATGAAACACTTCTCTCTTTACACCAGCTTTCAGAGAACTCTCCAGTTGTGTGTTCTGTCCTGCTCTGATTCCAGGCTTTTTATTACTATTATTGTGGTTGTGTCTCTAACTATTTCTGTAACTATCCTAACCCCTCTCTTCCTCTTTTACATGTACTAAAATGCCCTGCCGTCCAGTCTGGAGGTGTCCATTCATCCATGTGCCGGAATCAGGCCTGTCCCTCTTCTCAGCATGGACTTTAACATTAACACTGAGCAAATGTCCAGCACCTTCTCATACTGCATAACCTGCTCCTACCTTAGCTATAGCTCTTCATTAACTCTCTGTCCAGCACCTACTCACACTCCTACTTCATAACCTGTTTCTACATTAGCTATAGCTCTTCATTAACTCTCTGTCCAGCACCTACTCACACTCCTACTTCATAACCTGTTTCTACATTAGCTATGGCTCTTCATTTTCTCTCTATCCAGCTCCTACTCACACTCCTACTTCATATATAAATAAAGTCTGAATTGAATTGGCTGTGTGACTCCTTCAGTACCTTCATTCTCTACTATTGTCGCCAGATGCCGCGAGGTCCTGAAGGAACACTGCTGCACGCTTCTGGACATGGTCTTCTGCCCCCTGCCCACCTACTGATGAGTGAGCGAGCCGTTTACCCAGCTCTTTGAGCTCCACTACTGGCTGCGGGACCGATGTGTTGCATAGTTGGCAGGTAATTCATTTACATTACTGGATTTTATAATCATTTATTATATAAGTGTAGCCATCCTAAGTGTAGGAAAACTGGTAAATGATCATCAACCCATATTATTAGTGTTATCCTCCTGATTTCAGTGAAGCTAAGCTATTTTCATCTAGAGAACGTTTCTGATCCATCTACAGTTTTTAATCTTAGGCCCACCTTCTCCTCACTGCATGCTCAGCTTCTGGGAGAGGGGTCAGAGTAAATGTGTCATTTTCAATGAGGGAAGTCCTTTCCTCTTTCATAGCGTCGACCCAGAATGTTGATTTAGTTGAGTCTCTTTAAAGCTCTGTGGTTCATTACAGACCCTGTAGCAGTAGTCAGTGTTGGTCAGTGTCTGATCTCCAGTATCTGACTCCGTCAGCTAAGTACTGAGGTGCTTTCCTCTCTCTCTTTGGAGAGCGTGTACTATCACTCAGTAGCTTTTATGATTTCATCCTTAGTTTTAGAAAGTTCACAGACTGCACGTGAGTAATCCTTGGTAAACGCCAGAGTGGATCTACATCCTTCTTTTACACACTGGATCTATAGGAGCAGCAAGGTCAGTATGTACTAGTTCAAGTACTGCTTTTGCTCGTGCATCAGGTTCTGTTTCTACTCTGAGCAGATTTCTCTTGTCTGCAGACTTCACAGTTCAGTTGATCAATCTTACCCTTGATCTTCATGCTCTCTACTGCATAATGTGAAACATCATAATTACAGTGAACAAGGATTTCATCCTGTTTGAATATTGTAACACTGCAACCATCACCACTGTGATCATTGACCACATTCAGGTAATAAAGCCTATTGTACTCTTTAATGGGGAACTTGGTATCTTTTTTGGGGCTTTGTCTTCTGTATCTGAGCCAGTTGTTGTGATCTTTGTGCTCTCTACTCACTGTATTTTTGTACTGTACTCGCTCACTGATTGTCATCTGTATTTTTACTCCGAGGCTACCACGGAGGAACGAGCCCTCCTGGAGGTCGTCAAGCTATTACGGCAGATCCAGCTGCTAATGTAGAGACAGTCCAAACTCCACTGATGGAAGATGAGGCTGGAGGCTGCCCGTGACTCCTCCAACGCTGCCGTCTTAATTCCAGCACTACCGGCGCGGCAGACACAGAAGGTCTTCGTCTCACTCCTGCACCTGAGAGGGTCTGGAAGTGTCAGTGTGGCTGGGAAAAGCAAAGGACGACTCCACCACCACAGCCGGTTTTCAGCTCTGCTAACTGGTTCAAGTTCCTCTTTTGTAAAAACACTGAAAAGTATCAACCCTAAAGAGTAATGCCATGGTCACCTGTTTTCCAGGTGCTTGTGTCCTGGACGTCGCCAGGTGGCTTTGGCACCATCGTTCTCCACTATTCTCCGGCTGATACAGCGTGGCCCTGAAGAAGCACAGCCGTACGCTTCTGGACACTGTTCGCCTGGGGTCCATCGTTCTCTCTGGGAACATCAAGAAGGTGCCAGGACTGACTGACCCTTCCCAGTCACGCTGTCAGGTTAGTTTACTGCATAGTTGGCAGGTAAGTGATTTAAATGATTTACTTGATTTCACCCATTTATTCTGTCATTTTTCTGCTTGTATTAAAAGTAATATATCAGTGTCACTCATAGTATCCGACACATCCTGCAGTATTGAGACGGTCATGGTTTGTAATTGTAGCGTCGGAAAATCTGCTTGAAAATCTTATCAGAATTTATATGAATTCTTCCATCTTTCCGAGTACAAGCAGTTCTGCATTGAATTTGGGCTGTTGAACAATCAGTGGCTGACTAAATACTTTTTTGCCCCACTGTATATTTAAGTTCTCCTACTTGCAAAGATGAGAGGTCTGTAATGGTCATTACAAAATCCAGGAAATAATTGTTAAAGAATTTATCTGTAAATTATGTTGAAAATAAGTATTTGGTCTCTCACAAACAAGCAAGATTCCTGGCTCTCACAGACCTGTAACAACTTTAAGAAGCTCTTCTGTCCTCCACTCGTTACCTGTATTAATGGCACCTGTTTGACCTCGTTATCTGTATAAAAGACACCTGTCCACAGCCTCAAACAGTCAGACTCCAAACCTCCAACCTGCTTAAGCCAGCACATGTCCAGACCCATCTGATGTGAACCACCTTGGTTTACTAAAGGTGTAGGTCTGTTTATTACATTGGTGGGGGTCATAATATCGGTTTACACAGAGACCTTGGAAGCGGACTCTTTTTACATGTATGATGAACTTAAAACTCTAAATGTAAAAATACAGGTAATTTTGGAAAGTTGATTCTTTAAGTGCAGAGAAGCAAATCCCACTACCACAGTTTGAGGTTCCACAGAGATCCCAATATTCCTCTGGGTCCAGAGTTTTCAGAGACAGGATCAGAAAGCGACAGAGGCGGCCGCCGTAATCCCAATGAGTGATTCTGAGTCAATTCAGGCGCTCTACTGACTCCGAGACTCTGTACCCGAGGTGACTGTAAGCTAATTGAAGGTGACCGCTTGCCTTACGAATTACGGGTCGCCATATTCGTAGACCTTCAGGTTACTTTAACCCGGATCCCTTTTAATATTTTCCTTTTCATATTTGTTTTAGACTATTGACTTTTTGCAGCGATCCAGACTCAAAGGATGAAGATGTCCAAAGCATTGCCTTAAGATCATTTGAGTCTGACATTTGGAAACATTTAGAAACTTCAGTACCCCTATCTGTCAGTACGGATACAATTCTAACAGTGGATGTTTCAGGCTTACCACTCTCAGAACATTTCTGCAGTGCTGTGAAGGTGAAATTGGGTAATAGAACAGTAAAACACTGGTTTATAGTCTCCACACATTGCCCCGTGAATTTACTAAGACGTGACTTATTGGGAGCTTTCGGTCTAAATCTGCAATGTACAGATTCAGGGTTTTCTGCTGCTAGTCCTAGTATAGGGAGATTTCCACTTCAAAGAGGCCCAGTAGAATATTCTTGATCTGACAGAGCAGAGAACCTGATGCGTCACATGGAGTTCTGTCAAATGTTGAATGGGAAAATCCTTTTTACATTGTTTTATTTGTCTCCAGATGGTGTTGACTGTGTGTATGACCATATTGTGGTACAAAAGATACCAGCTGAAACAATATCCGTATCTTAGAGTGGTATGAAAGTTTGGGCACCCTTGATAATTTTGATGATTTTCCTTTATAAATCATTGTTTGTGCTGATCAGCAACTTCAGTTAAATATATCAAGGCAGATGAACACAGTAATATTTGAGAAGAGAAATGAAGTTTATAGGATTTACAGAAAGTGTTCAATAATTATTCAAACAAAATAGGCAGGTGCATAAATTTGGGCAGCCCAACAGAAAAATGACATATGTAGTAGGTCCTCCTTTTGCAGAAATAAAAGCCTCTAAACGCTTCTTATAGCTTCCAGTGAGCGTCTGGATTCTGGCTGAAGGTATTTTGGAAGGTATTTTCTTCTTTACAAAATGCAACATTGCTAAACTCATACAATCAGCATACTATCCCAGGGGGAAGCTGGGAAGCTGGTGCATGTGTTCAGAACCTCAAGGCTGGACTACTGCAGTGCTGTAGGCTGGAAGTTTAGGTAAATCTCTTCATAAGCTCCAGCTTGTTCAGAATGCTGCTGCCAGGGTACGAACAAGAGCTAGGAAATCTGATCATATTAGTCCAGTTCTTTCATCCTTACACTGGTTACTTGTTAAATTCAGTACAGATTATAAAATACTTCTAATATATTAATCTCTCAATGGTCTGACCCCACATTATCTGGAGGAACTTCTTACACCTTACAGCCCTCCACGTACACTCCACTCGCAAGATGCTGACCTATTATCAGTCCCACGTATTAGAAAAAACAGTGCGGGAGGACGAGCGTTCTTTTATAAAGCCCCCAACTTTGGAACAAGCTCCCTGTTAATATCCGGGAATCAGAACCACTCTCAGTCTTTAAATCTAGATGAAAAACTTCTCTCTTTACACCAGCTTTCAGAGAACTCTCCAGTTCTGTGTTCTGTCCTGCTCTGATTACATTTCACCACTGTTCTGTCCTGCTCTGATTCCAGGCTTTTTATTACTATTATTGTGGTTGTGTCTGTAACTATTTCTGCTACAGGTCTCTCACTAAACGTAAAGCTTGTTCTAATCTTCATCTTTTTCTCTCTCTCTCTCCTCATGTCCTGAGCTGCCTGCCTGGAGTTGCCCTTTTTTGGTTCAGTTCCTGTGTCTTGGTATCAGGCCTGTCCCGCTACTCAGCAGAGTTCCAACTCAACCATCCTAACCACCACCCCCCCTCGCTGAGCTGCCCTACCGTCCAGTCTGAAAGTGTCCGTTCATCCATGTTCTGGAATCAGGCCCGTCCAGCACCTACTCACACTCCTACTTCATATCCTGCTCCTACATTAGCTATAGCTCTTCATTATCTCTGTCCAGCACCTACTCACACACACACTTCATATATAAAGTCTGAATTGAATTGGCAGCGTGATTTCCTTCAGTACCTTCATTCTCTACTATTGTCGCCAGATGCCGCGAGGTCCTGACGGAACACTGCTGCACGCTTCTGGACATATTCTTCTGCCCCCTGCCCACCTACTGATGAGTGAGCGAGCCGTTTACCCAGCACTTTGAGCTCCACTACTGGCTGCGGGACCGATGCGTTGCATAGTTGGCAGGTAATTCATTTACATTAATTACTGGATTTTTATAATCATTTATTATATAAGTGTAGCCATCCTAAGTGTAGGAAAACTGGTAAATGATCATCAACCCAGGTTATCAGTGTTATCCTCCTGATTTCAGTGTAAAGCTATTTTCATCTAGAGAACGTTTCTGATCCATCTACAGTTTTTAACCTCAGGCCCACCTTCCCTTCACTGCATGCTCAGCTTCTGGGAGAGGGGTCAGAGTAAATGTGTCATTTTCAATGAGGGAAGTCCTTTCCTCTTTCATAGCGTCGACCCAGAATGTTGATTTAGTTGAATCTCTTTAAAGCTCTGTGGTTCATTACAGACCCTGTAGCAGTAGTCAGCGTTGGTCAGTGTCTGATCTCCAATATCTGAATCAGTCAGCTAAGTACTAAGGTGCTTTCCTCTCTCTCTTTGGAGAGCGTGTACTATCACTTAGTAGCTTTTATAATTTCATCCTTAGTTTTTAGGAAGTTCACAGACTGAACCGGAGTAATCCTCAGTAAACGCCAGAGTGGATCTACAACCCTCTTTTGCTCACTGGATCTATAGGAGCAGCAAGGTCAGTATGTACTAGTTCAAGTACTGGTTTTGCTTGTGCATCAGGTTCTGTTTCTACTCTGAGCAGATTTCTCTTGTCTGCAGATTCACAGTTCAGTTGATCAATCTTACCCTTGATCTTCATGCTCTCTACTGCATAATGTGAAACATCATAATTACAGTGATCAAGGATTTCATGCTGTTTGAATATTGTAACACACTGCAACCATCACCACTGTTGCACTCTTTAATGGTGAACTTGGTATCTTTTTTGGGGCTTTGTCTTCTGTATGTGAGCCAGTTGTTGTGATCTTTGTGCTCTCTGCTCCCTGTATTTTTGTACTGTACTCGCTCACTGATTGTCATCTGTATTTTTACTCAGAGGCGACCACGGAGGAACGAGCCCTCCTGGAGGTCGTCAAGCTATTACGGCAGATCCAGCTGTTGTTGTAGAGGCAGTCCAAACTCCACTGATGAAAGACGAGGCTGGAGGCTGCCCATGACTCCTCCAACGCTGCCATCTTAATTCCAGCGCTACTGGCGCGGCAGACACAGAAGGTCCCTAAAGAGTAATGCCATGGTCACCTGTTTTCCAGGTGCTTGTGTCATGGACGTCGCCAGGTGGCTTTGGCACCATCATTCTCCACTATTCTCCGGCTGATACAGCGTGGTCCTGAAGAAGCACAGCCGTACGCTTCTGGACACTGTTCAGAAAAAGACACCAGAATCATGGTCTCCTACCCCCTGACCACTTAACGATGAGTGAGCAAGCAGTTTCCTCAGCTCCTCTCGCTCCACTGCTGGCTGCAGGACCGGTCTGTCTGCACTGACTTCGTAGACAGCTGGGAGAGCTTTTGGCTGTGTCCCGTCCTCTAAAACAGAGATGAGCTTCACTTGAGCTGCCTGGGGTCCATCGTTCTCTCCGGAAACATCAAGAAGGTGCCAGGACTGACTGACCCTTCCCAGTCACACTGTCAGGTTAGAGAACTGCATAGTTGGCAGGTAAGTGATTTACATGATTTACTTGATTCCACCCATTTATTCTGTCACTTTTCTGCTTGTATTAAAAAGTAATAGATCAGCGACACTCATAGTATCAGACGCATCCTGCAGTATTGAGACGGTCATGGTTTGTAATTGTAGCGTCGGAAAATCTGCTTGAAAAATCTTATTAGAAATTATATGAATTCTTCCATCTTTCCGAGTTCAAGCAGTTCTGCATTGAATTTGGGCTGTTGAACAATCAGTGGCTGACTAAATACTTTTTTGCCCCACTGTATATTTAAGTTCTCCTACTTGCAAAGATGAGAGGTCTGTAATGGTCATTACAAAATCCAGGAAATCACATTGTAGAATTTTTAAAGAATTTATTTGTAAATTATGGTGGAAAATAAGTATTTGGTCTCCCTCTGGCTCTCACAGACCTGTAAATTCTTTAAGAAGCTCTTCTGTCCTCCACTCGTTACCTGCATTAATGGCACCTGTTTGACCTCGTTATCTGTATAAAAGACACCTGTCCACAGCCTCAGTCAGACTCCAAACCTCCAACCTGCTTAAGCCAGTACATGTCCAGACCCGTCTGAAGTGAACCACCTTGGTTTACTAAATCAAGGCAGTAGGTCTGTTTATTACATTGGTGGGGGTCATAAAATCGGTTTACACAGAGACCCTGGAAGCGGACTCTTTTTACGTGTATGATGAACTTCAAACTCTAACTAAAAATACAGGTAATTTTGGAAAGTTGATTCTTTAAGTGTGGAGAAGCAAATTCCACTACCACAGTTTTGGAGGTTCCACATAGATCCCAATATTCTTCATGGTCCAGAGTTTTCAGAGACAGGATCAGAAAGCGACAGAGGCGGCCGCCGTAATCCCAATGAGTGATTCTGAGTCAATTCAGGCGCTCTACTGACTCCGAGACTCTGTACCTGAGGTGACTGTAAGCTAATTGAAGGTGACCGCTTGCCTTACGAATTACGGGTCACCATATTTTTAGAACTTCAGGTCAACTTTGGAACAAGCTCCCTGTTAATATCTGGGAATCAGACCCACTCTCAGTCTTTAAATCTAGATGAAACACTTCTCTCTTTACACCAGCTTTCAGAGAACTCTCCAGTTCTGTGTTCTGTCCTGCTCTGATTACATTTCACCACTGTTCTGTCCTGCTCTGATTACAGGCTTTTTATTACTATTATTGTGGTTGTGTCTGTAACTATTTCTGCTACAGGTCTCTGACTAAACATAAAGCTTGTTCTAATCTTCATCTTTTTCTCTCTCTCCTCATGTCCTGAGCTGCCTGCCTGGAGTTGCCCTTTTTTAGTTCAGTTCCTGCGTCTTGGTATCAGGCCTGTCCCTCTACTTGGCATGGGCTTTAACATTAACACTGAGCAAATGTCCAGCACCTACTCATACTTCATAATCTCCTCCTACATTAGCTATAGCTCTTCATTATCCCTCTGTCCAGCACCTACTCACCTACTTTATAACTGTATATTATTAGTTTTCTTATTATACAGAGCTTGAAAGTCGAGCGGAGCAGAGTTCTGTTATTCACTACTTCTGCGGTTTTGCTTTTATGCCTTCGAACTCTTCAGCGAGTGTGGACTTGAGTTATGACCTGAGAAGCTCAGAGACGTCTGTTTTCAAAGCACAGAGAATCTCTTCATCTCCATGTCTGTTAGCTTAGATGGCGAGGTTGATCTGCTAGGCCTGTTTGCAGTGTTTCTTCTCTTGTATGGAAATTGTCTGAGATTTTTAGCCATTATATGAACCATTGAGGAGTTTTTGGCTGTAGATCCAAATTAGTGATCTGAAAACTTTTTGATGACTTCTTAATGTCGTACAGAGCTAAATTTCAATCTTTTATGGGAGCTTCTGGGAGATGAGTCGAGTCACTTGTGTTTCCATAAGCTTTGTCTAAACTGAAACCGGAGCACCTTACAGTGAAGTCTGCCTGTGTTTGTTCTTTTAATTGAACATTAGTTTTTATGTAATCTCTCATATGTCCATTTATATTCAGCTTGTTATGCTCAGGTCTACAGTGGGACCGGGGAATTTACACGCTTGAAACGTGACTGCTTAAAACGAAGCGTCGCCACCACAGCCGGTTTTCATCTCTTCCAACCAGTTTGAGGTCCTCAGCTCTTCTACTTTACCTTCACCTGCTTAATCCCTCAAGGACAACCCCTCAGGGCAGTGTTCTCATTGATGGAGATTCTACTGAAAACCACTTAAAAGTATCGAGCCCGAAGAGTAACACCACTGTCTCCTGTTTTCCAGATGCAGTGTCCTGGACTTTGCCAGGATGCTTCCCTTGGCACTGCGGCAACGTGATGCCTTTGGCACAGTGCTTCTCTACTATTCTCCTCCTGACGCAGCGAGTTCCTGATGTTAGTGAACTGAATAATCAGCAGGTAAGTATTTTTTTTCTATTTTAATAATTATTTATTCTGTCATTTTTCTGCTTGTATTAGCAATTTGGTCAGTGTCTGATATTCAGTATAGGACACCCAGTCAGCTAAGTACTGAGGTGCTTTCCTATCTCTCTTTGAAAAGCGTGTACTGTGTTTATCTCCCTCTGTTTGAGCACCATCTTGAGCTTCAGTTTAAGACTCTTGAACCTCTTCTGGAGTCTGATCAACACTGCTGGCTGTTGGAATGGGGGGTACACTCCTCTCACCTTGGGATCATCAGCTGTCATTGACTGGTCAGTCTAAGTTTGCTGTTCTTTAACACACTTTGTATAAAATTTCATAAGCCTGTGTTTAAGGACTTACCCTGTGTCTGGATAGTAGACTAGGTATGATGGACTGTTCTTGTTGTACCTACAAAGACTCCCTTTCACATTTTGACTCTAGCTTCTATCTGTCATGTTTGCAAGTGTAGCATGCTGCTCCAAATACTCTCCTCTTTGAAAGGCTTTCTCTGTCAACGTAGAGTCATTGAATACATATATAAAGCTGCTGCGGTCTCACGCCTTACCCCCTGCTTACAGAGTAATGACTGTAAATGTGTTGCTGTGAACTCTGAACCATTATGTGAACAAATACATTTTACTGATCCATATGGAGAAGAATCGGCCAAACATCTCTCAGTAGCTTTAACTGTTTCACCCTTAGTTTTCAGGAAGTTCACAGACTGCATCTGAGTAATCCTCAGTAAATGTCTGAGTGACTCTCCAACCCTGGATCTGTCCAAAAGCTCCTTAAATTAGTAACCTCATTAAATATTCACGAAGCTTCAGCCGCATTGGTCAGTATATAATGCACAGTCTCAGCCAATCAGGAGCCTCCACTGTAAATCAGCAGGGTGGTCTTGCAGCAGTGTGCAGGGCGAACGAACCGGTGTGACTGAGCTCTGTAGCTCCTCTGGAAGACTAAACTGTAGAAACTGCTCAAGCTGTGTGGCTGTGGGTGCGTTTAATTTTGAGTCTGTGACACAAAGTAAGCTGCTGTTCATTTAGTTTGGGAATGGCTTAGTTCTGTTGCTATGCTAGCTTTCTCCTTAGCAATGTAGCTTCAGTGCTTACCTATGTATTACTGAATTTTCATGGTTTCTGTTATTTCTTCATGTTTCACACTACTGAGCTGGTTTAGGTTAGTATGGATGGTGTAATTCTGTGGATTTGTGCTAAATTTGTGTTCTTAGTCAACGTCCTGGTGTTTATTGAACTGCTGCTCAGTTTCCTCTTTTCGTCCTTGTGGGGGCGCTAAAACCCAATAGATTAACCTTTGAAAACGGTCAGAGGCAGGTTAAACTGAACTGTGAAGTCTGCAGACATCAGCTTTATCAATCTTACCCTTGATCTTCATGCTCTCTACTGCATAATGTGAAACATCATAATTACAGTGAACAAGGATTTCATGCTGTTTGAATATTAAAACACACTGCAACCTTCACCACTGTGATCATTGACCACATTAAGGTACAATAGGCTTTAGTACTCTTTAATGGTGAACTTGGTACCATTTTTGTGGCCCTGTCTTCTTTATCTGAGCCAGTTGTTGTGATGCTTGTGCTCTCTGCTCCCTGTGTTACTGTACAGTACTCTGTCTCACTGACTGTTGTATGCGTTTCTGTCTGTGTGTTTACTCGGAGGCAACCACGGAGGAACAAGCTCTCCAGGAGGTCATCAAGCTTGTACAGCAGATCCAGCTGCTGTTGTAGAGGCTGTCCAAACTTCACCAACGGAAGACAAGACTGGAGGCTGCCTGTGTCTCCTCCAACGCCGGGGTCTTAATTCGAGCACTTCCGGCACGGCAGACACCGAAGGTCGTCATCTGGAAGTGTCAGCGTGGGTGGGAAAAGCAGAGGGCTGGTTCGCTTTGGCACCATCGTTCTTCACTATTCTCCTGATGCAGTGCGGCATCCGGTCCTCTAACACAGAGATGAGCTTCACTTGAGCCGCCTGGGGTCCATCGTTCTGTCCGGGAACATCAAGAAGGTGCCAGGCCAGGACTGCCTGGCCCTTCCCAGTCAGGTTAGTGAACTGCATAGTTGGCAGGTAAGTGATTTACATGATTTACTTGATTCCACCCGTTTATTCTGTCACTTTTCTGCTTGTATTAAAAAGTAACATATCAGTGCCACTCATAGTCTCAATACTGCAGGATTTGTCTGAAATACTGTCATGGTTTGTGATTGTAACTTCGGAAAATCTTATTAAAATTCCATCTTTCCATATATATATATATATATACACCCCCCCACAAACAAGCAAGATTTCTGGCTCTCACAGACCTGTAACTTCTTTAAGAAGCTCTTCTGTCCTCCACTCGTTATCTGTATTAATGGCACCTGTTTGACCTCGTTATCTGTATAAAAGACACCTGTCCACAGCCTCAAACAGTCAGACTCCAAACCTCCAACCTGCTTAAGCCAGTACATGTCCAGACCCGTCTGAAGTGAACCACCTTAGTTCACTAGATCTCTGTGAAACTAAATCAAGGGTGTAGGTCTGTTTATTACATTGGTGGGGGTCATAAAATTGGTTCACACAGGGTCTCCTGGAAGCGGACTCTTTTTACATTTTTGATGAACCTAAAACTCTAACTGTAAAAAACAGGTAATTTCTGAATATGAAGCACATACAAGTGTCCAAAGAAACACAAAGGGTAAGAGAGTAAATGTAAATGACTGCAGAATTTTAAATAGTGAAATAGATTTCAAACTGGGTGCTAACCAGCCAATTAATCCTCAGTCCATATTGTCTATTTAAGTCAAGCCAGGTTGCCAAGTAGTATTAAATTTACCACTGCACCCAATTTTAGGTAGGAGGGTTTTTCCTCTTTCCCTTGAAGTAATCTTAGCCAGCACTTTTTGAACAAGATTTCCCCAGATAAAGCTTTGGAGGAGTCCCACCGAATATTGCTGTTGTAGGGGAAGGCTGGATCGGCTGTTTGAAGACTCCTGAAAAGAAGTAGAAAACATAATTCCAAAAGACTGTCATTTTTAGACAAAACCAGAACGTGTGCCTGTGCTGTTGAATCTATTGTGTGATAGACTTCAAACAGAATCATGTTTTAAACAAATTTTGCCAGCCTTGCCAGTGTAAGGAATGCACTATTTTAAACTGAATTATAATGTGTTTAAACATATAGATGAGGAGAGTTCTCTACAGTATTTTACCACCATTCAGTAAATATATTGATGGACAGATGGATCCTCCACCTACTGCTGCTTTAATAGAAGTTTTTTTTTTGTCAGACTCAGTTCTGAAGTCTTCCACCGGCGTTCCGTTTACTGCAGGATTAAAGTGTTTCTCTACATTCCTAAGACTGACTGATCGAGTTGATTCTTTAAGCGCAAAGAAGCAAATTCCACTACCACAGTTTGAGGTTCCACCGAGATCCCAATATTCTTCTGGGTCCAGAGTTTTCAGAGACAGGATCAGAAACCGACAGAGGCGGCCGCCGTCATCCCAATGAGTGATTCTGAGTCAATTCAGGCGCTCTACTGACTCCGAGACTCTGTACCCAAGGTGACTGTAAGTAAATTAATTAGCTTGCTTTACGAATTTAGAATAAACAGGAGGAGACAAGACGCCATATTCTTAGACCTTCAGGTTACTTTATCCCGGATCCCTTTGATATTTTCATTTTTGTTTTAGTCCATTGACTTTTTGCAGTGACTCGGACTCAAAGGACGAAGATGTCCAAAGCATTGCCTTAAGACCATTTCAGTCTCTCAGTTGTCTGAACTGGGAACTTCTCAGGATCCAGATTTGTTTTAATTTAGAAGATTCTTGGAATATTTTAATTCTCATGTTTTTAAACCAGAGAATTTTTCAGGGATCCAAATTTATTAAAATTCGAAGTTTCTAAGACAAGATTTTAGGAGATTTAATTCTCAGTACTGTTCAACCTAGAAGATTTTGTAAAGGAATCCGAATTAATTTTGTAGAAAATTCTAAGATTTTAAAGCAAGGTTTTGGAAACAAATACCCAAGGAGTTGGACTGTACGCTTAAAATGAATGCATAATTAATAACATGCTAATAATCATAATTGTAACTAAGTATAAAGGTGTATGCTATGTTTAGCTATATATATTTATTTATTTATTTATTTAATATCAGCTTTGTCGTCTTTATCTGAGCCAGTTGTGATGCTTGTGCCCTCTGCTCCCTGTTACTGTACAGTACTCTCTCACTGACCGTCGTTTGCTTTTGTCTGTTTTCTCTGGAGAAACTTGGCGACTGCGG
The DNA here is from genome assembly GCF_030463535.1 of Salminus brasiliensis. NCBI lineage: Eukaryota > Metazoa > Chordata > Actinopteri > Characiformes > Bryconidae > Salminus > Salminus brasiliensis. The sequence goes on from NC_132880.1 coordinate 21,112,352, forward strand.
AAGAGCGGGATCTCCTGGCGCTCTGCATGGAGGTCATCAAGCTTTACTGCTGCTGTTGTAGAGGCAGTCCAAACTCAGAAGCCCATGACTCCTCCAATGCTGGAGATCTTAAATCCAGCACTACCAGCTGAGGGTTGTCGTCTCCCTCGACGAGGGCTCCTCCTCCACCACAGCTGATTTTCACACTCAGCGAACTGTTGCGAGGTCCTCAGCTCTTCGACTTCACCTGCTCCCTCACCGAGGACCGCTCCTCAGGGCAGTATTTTCATTGTTGGAGGTTCTACTGTAAAACCCTTAAAAGTATCGGGACCAAATAGTAGCACCAATCTTTTTTCTCTCCCCCCCCCCTCTCCTTCTCCAGGAGTGCTGGACATGGCCAGGTGGCTTCAGTACCATCAATCTCCACTTTTCTCTGGCCGATGCAGTGAGGCCCTGAAGGATCACTGTCACACACTTCTGGACACCATTCGGAAAAAGACAGGACGCCAGGGTAGGCAACTGGAGTGAGCAGGTGAGTAATTTTACATGATTTACTGGATTTAATAATAATTTATTCTGTCATTTCTCTGCTTGGTTTGAAAAGTAATATATAAGTGTCACTCAGTCTCCATACTGCAGGGTTTGTATGAGATACCGTGTCTGTTCTCCACATGGTTTATAATTGGAGCTTCAGAAAATCTACTTTAAGAATCTTATAAGAATTAATACAAATTCTTCCATATTTCTGAGTACAAGCAGTTCTCCCGTTTAATTTGGGCTGTTAAATATACAATCTCTAAAGTGGTCATTGTCAATGAAGGTATGACCGCTATCCAGTCACAGTTTATCAATCTTACCCTTGATCTTCATGCTCTCTACTGCATAATGTAAATCATCATAATTACAATGAACAAGGATTTAATGCTGTTTTGAATATTGTAACCCACTGCAACCATCACAGAAATGGTCGTGACGGCATCACCACAGTTCAGTTCTGTGCACAACCCAAACCTCAGGTTTTAAAGCTAAATGCTCGACAGCTAGTGTTTTCATTAATAACCTTCTAGAGTTCTGTCTCACTGACCGTTGTTTGCATTTCTGTCTGTTTACTCTTGAGGAACATGGTGACCACGGAGAAACAAGCTCTCCACACGTCATCAAGCTTGACCAGCAGATCCAGCTGCTATTGTAGAGGCAGTCCAGACTCCTCAGACGGAAGACGAGGCTGGAGGCTGCATGTGACCCCTTCAATCAGGCAGTCTTAATTCCAGCACCACCGGTGCAGCGGACACAGAGGGTCGTCGTCGTCACCACTCCTCAGGACGGTGTTCTAACTGTTGGAGATCTTCTGTAAACACTTCAAGATATCGGAACCTAAAGAGTAACACCACTGTCTCCTGTTTTCCAGCTGCCCGTGTCCTGGGCGTCGCCAAGCAGCTTCCCTTGGCGTTGCGGCAGCATGACTCTTCAGCACCATCATACTCTACTATTCTCCTCCCGACGCAGCGAGGTCCTGAAGGAGCACTGCCGCACGCTTCTGCACACGGTTTGGAGAAAGACTTTCAGCCACCTATCCGCTTACTGACGAGTGCACTAGTAGTTCTCCCAGCTCTGTGTTTTAAACACATTCTGCCAGTCTTGCCTTAGTCCAGTGTAAGAAATGCACTATTTTAAACTGAATTATAATGTGTTTAAACATATAGATGAGGAGAGTTCTCTACAATATTTTTCCACCATTCAGTAAATATATTAATTGACAGATGGTTTTATCCACCTACTGCTGCTTTAATACTTGTAAGGGTTTAATATAAAATGAGTTCAGTAACAGAGGTGGTGCCAATTTACCTTTTACCTACTTTTTTTTTTTTTTTTTCCTGTGTTGACCTTCAGAGCCGTATCTAATAATGACGAGGAAGTCACAAAACTACGTAGCTGCAAATAACTGAAAAAATAAGCTTGAGGATTAAATTCAGTTCTACGTTCAAAAGATTACCCAGTCTCATTACAGGGGGCTTAGAAAATCAGTGTAATTAGCAAATGGACGCCAGAGGTGATGAAACCAGTGCACTTCAGCAAATCGAGATCAAGAAGACAATTAAAAAACAGTAAGTGTGTGAATGTCACGTAGTGCACGGTCATCATGTATTTGTGGGGTATAAAAAGTGGAACGCTGTACAGCAAGGTGTTTTTAAATCGGGCACTGTTCTCAAGTCTTTCACTGGCGTTACATTTACTGCAGGATTAAAGTGTTTCTCTACATTCCTAAGACTGACTGAGTTGATTCTTTAAGCGTGGAGAAGCAAATCCCACTACCACAGTTTTTCCCAATATTCCTCTGGGTCCAGAGTTTTCAGAGACAGGATCAGAAACCGACAGAGGCGGCCGCCGTCATCCCAATGAGTGATTCTGAGTCAATTCAGGCGCTCTACTGACTCCGAGACTCTGTACCCGAGGTGACTTTAAGTAAATTAATTAGACCGCTTGCCTTATGAATTTAGAATAAACAGGAGGAGACGAGACGCCGTATTCTTAGACCTTCAGGTTACTTTAACCTGGATCCCTTTGATATTTTCAAATTTGTTTTAGACCATTGACTTTTTGCAGTGATCCGGACTCAAGGGACGAAGATGTCCAAAGCATTGCCTTAAGATCATTTCAGTCTCTGAACTGGGAATATCTCGGGATCCAGATTTGTTTTAAATTGGAAGATTCTAAGATATTGTCTATTGGAATATTTTGATTCTCAGGGTTGTTTGAAGCAGAGAATGTTTTTAGGGATCCAAATGTATTAAAATTCAAAGTTTCTCAGAAAAGATTTTAGGATATTTAATTCTTTGTACTGTTCAACCGAGAGAATTTTGTAAAGAGATCTGAATTTATATTTGTAGAAAATTCAAAGATTTTAAAGAAAGGTTTTGGATTTTTTTTTGTTCAATGAGAGTTTTTGAAAGTTCCAAGACAAGGGAGCAAAGTTTATAATCTCCAAAGAGTTCTGACTGTACACGTGAAATTAAAGGCAGTGAAAAGAAACAGACATTCAAGCAAAACAAACTTGCATTAGCCAGGAAGACGAGGATTACTCTGATTTGGTGGCTCATAACTCTGATTCATGCAATGCAGGAGGAAGAGCGTTCTTTTATAAAGCCCCAACTTTGGAACAAGTTCCCTGTTAATATCCGGGAATCAGACCCACTCTCAGTCTTTAAATCTAGATGAAAAACTTCTCTCTTTACACCAGCTTTCAGAGAACTCTCCAGTTCTGTGTTCTGTCCTGCTCTGATTACATTTCACCACTGTTCTGCCTGCTCTGATTCCAGGCTTTTTATTACCATTATTGTGGTTGTCTGTAACTATTTCTGCTACAGGTCTCTCACTAAACGTAAAGCTTGTTCTAATCTTCATCTTTTTCTCTCTCTCCTCATGTCCTGAGCTGCCTGCCTGGAGTTGCCCTTTTTTGGTTCAGTTCCTACGTCTTGGTATCAGGCCTGTTCCTCTACTCAGCTTCAACACAACAGGAGGTGTCCATGTTCCGGAATCAGGCCTGTCTCTCTACTCAGCATGGACTTTAACATGAACACTGAGCAAATGTCCAGCACCTTCTCATACTTCATAACCTGCTCCTACATTAGCTATAGCTCTTCATTATCTCTGTCCAGCACCTACTCCTACTTCATAACCTGTTCCTACATTAGCTATAGCTCTTCATTATCTCTGTCCAGCACCTACTCACACTCCTACTTCATAACCTGTTCCTACATTAGCTATAGCTCTTCATTAACTCTCTGTCCAGCACCTACTCACACTCCTACTTCATAACCTGTTCCTACATTAGCTATAGCTCTTCATTAACTCTCTGTCCAGCACCTACTCACACTCCTACTTCATAACCTGTTCCTACATTAGCTATAGCTCTTCATTAACTCTCTGTCCAGCACCTTCTCACACTCCTACTTTATAACTGTATATTATTTGTTTTCTTATTATTATACAGTGCTTGAAAGTCGGAGCAGAGTTCTGTTATTCACTACTCTGCTTTGACTGCCTGCGGTTTTGCTTTTATGCCTTCAAACTCTATAGCGAGTGTGGACTTGAGTTCTGACCCGAGAAGCTTGGAGATGTTCGTTTTCAATGCACAGAGGATCTCTCCATGTCTGTTAGCTTAGATGTTGATCTACTGCTGTGATCATTGACCACTTTCAGGTAATTAAGCCTATTATACTCTTGTACAACTTTTGTGGCCGTGTTTTCTTTTTATTAGCTTTGTCTTCTTAATCTGAGCCAGTTGTGATCCTTGAGGTCTCTGCTCCCTGTGTTACTGTACAGTACTCTGTCTCGCTGAGCGTCGTTTGTGTTTCTGTCTCTGTGTTTTAATCAGTGGAGTCCACGGAGGAACAAGCTCTCCAGGAGGTCGTCAAGCTATTATGGCAGATCCAGCTTCTGTGCTGTCCAAACTCCACAGACGGAAGATGAGGCTGAAGGCTGGCCGTGACTTTCAACCCCTCCAACTTAATTCCAGCTCTACCGGCGCAGCGGACACAGAGGGTTGTTATCTACACTCCTGCACCTGAGAGGCCCTGGAAGCGTCACCGTGGCAGGGAAAAGCAGAGGGCTCTTCCACCGCCACAGCCTTTTTTCGCATCTGCTAACTTGTTCGTGGACCTCAGCTCTTCACCTGCTCCAGCACCGAGGCCGACTCCTCAGGGTGGTGTACTCACTGTTGGAGATTCTTCTGTAAAACACTGAAAATTATTGACCCTAAAGAGTAATGCCACGGTCTCCTGTTTTCCAGGTGCCCGTGTCTCTACTATTCTCTACCTGATGCAGCGTGGCCCTGAAGAAGCACTGCCGTACGCTTCTGGACAGTGTTCGGGAAAAAAGGCAGACACCAGGATCATCGTCTTCTACCCCCTGACCACTTACAGATGAGTGAGCGAGCCGTTTCCTCGGCTCTTAGCGATCCACTGCTGGCTGCTGGACAGGTCCGTCTGCGCTGACTTCGTAGAGAACTGGAAGAGCTTTCGGCTGTGTCCGGTCCTCTAACACAGAGATGAGCTTCACCTGAGCTGCCTGGGGTCCATCGTTCTCTCTGGGAACATAAAGAAGGTGTCAGGCCAGGACTGACTGACCCTTCCCAGTCACACTGTCAGGTTGGTGAACTGCATAGTTGGCAGCTAAGTGATTTACTTGATTCCACCCATTTATTCTGTCACTTTTCTGCTTGTATTAAAAAGTAATAGATCAGTGTCACTCCTCAGTGTCAAATCCTGCAGTATTGAGACTGTCGTGGTTTGTAATTGTAACGTCGGAAAATCTGCTTTAAAAATCTTTTTAGAATTTAGATAAACTCTTCCTTCTTTCAGAGTACAAGCAGTTCTGCATTGAATTTGGGCTGTTAAATATATGATCTCTAGCCTCTAAAGCAGTCGTTGTCAATGAAGTTGTGACTGCTAACCTGCTTAGTTCACTAGATCTCTGTGAAACTAAATCAGGGGTGTAGGTCTGTTTATTACATTGGTGGGGGTCATAACATCGGTTCACACAGAGACCCCTGGAAGCTGAGTCTAGTCAATTTTAGGTAGGAGGGCTTTTCTCTTTCCCTTTAAGATTTCAGTGTAACTGACTGTACGGTAAGGTTTTTTTGGTCAGACGCAGTTCTAAAGTCTTCCACCAGCGTTACGTTTACTGCGGGATTAAAGTGTTTCTCTACATTCCTAAGACTGACTGATCGAGTTGATTCTTTAAGTGTGGAGAAGCAAATCCCACTACCACAGTTTTTCCCAATATTCCTCTGGGTCCAGAGTTTTCAGAGACAGGATCAGAAACCGACAGAGGCGGCCGCCGTCATCCCAATGAGTGATTCTGAGTCAATTCAGGCGCTCTACTGACTCCGAGACTCTGTACCCGAGGTGACTAAGTAAATTAATTAGACCGCTTGCCTTATGAATATAGAATAAACAGGAGGAGACAAGACGCCGTATTCTTAGACCTTCAGGTTACTTTAACCTGGATCCCTTTGATATTTTCAAATTTGTTTTAGACCATTGACTTTTTGCAGTGATCCGGACTCAAGGGACGAAGATGTCCAAAGCATTGCCTTAAGATCATTTCGGTCTCTGAACTGGGAATATCTCGGGATCCAGATTTGTTTTAAATTGGAAGATTCTAAGATATTGTCTATTGGAATATTTTGATTCTCAGGGTTGTTTGAAGCAGAGAATTTTTTTAGGGATCCAAATGTATTAAAATTCAAAGTTTCTCAGAAAAGATTTTAGGATATTTAATTCTTTGTACTGTTCAACCGAGAGAATTTTGTAAAGAGATCCGAATTTATATTTGTAGAAAATTCAAAGATTTTAAAGAAAGGTTTTGGATTTTTTTTTTTGTTCAATGAGAGTTTTTGAAAGTTCCAAGACAAGGGAGCAAAGTTTATAATCTCCAAAGAGTTCTGACTGTACACGTGAAATTAAAGGCAGTGAAAAGAAACAGACATTCAAGCAAAACAAACTTGCATTAGCCAGGAAGACGAGGATTACTCTGATTTGGTGGCTCATAACTCTGATTCATGCAATGCAGGAGGAAGAGCGTTCTTTTATAAAGCCCCAACTTTGGAACAAGTTCCCTGTTAATATCCGGGAATCAGACCCACTCTCAGTCTTTAAATCTAGATGAAAAACTTCTCTCTTTACACCAGCTTTCAGAGAACTCTCCAGTTCTGTGTTCTGTCCTGCTCTGATTACATTTCACCACTGTTCTGCCTGCTCTGATTCCAGGCTTTTTATTACCATTATTGTGGTTGTCTGTAACTATTTCTGCTACAGGTCTCTCACTAAACGTAAAGCTTGTTCTAATCTTCATCTTTTTCTCTCTCTCCTCATGTCCTGAGCTGCCTGCCTGGAGTTGCCCTTTTTTGGTTCAGTTCCTACGTCTTGGTATCAGGCCTGTTCCTCTACTCAGCTTCAACACAACAGGAGGTGTCCATGTTCCGGAATCAGGCCTGTCTCTCTACTCAGCATGGACTTTAACATGAACACTGAGCAAATGTCCAGCACCTTCTCATACTTCATAACCTGCTCCTACATTAGCTATAGCTCTTCATTATCTCTGTCCAGCACCTACTCCTACTTCATAACCTGTTCCTACATTAGCTATAGCTCTTCATTATCTCTGTCCAGCACCTACTCACACTCCTACTTCATAACCTGTTCCTACATTAGCTATAGCTCTTCATTAACTCTCTGTCCAGCACCTTCTCACACTCCTACTTTATAACTGTATATTATTTGTTTTCTTATTATTATACAGTGCTTGAAAGTCGGAGCAGAGTTCTGTTATTCACTACTCTGCTTTGACTGCCTGCGGTTTTGCTTTTATGCCTTCAAACTCTATAGCGAGTGTGGACTTGAGTTCTGACCCGAGAAGCTTGGAGATGTTCGTTTTCAATGCACAGAGGATCTCTCCATGTCTGTTAGCTTAGATGTTGATCTACTGCTGTGATCATTGACCACTTTCAGGTAATTAAGCCTATTATACTCTTGTACAACTTTTGTGGCCGTGTTTTCTTTTTATTAGCTTTGTCTTCTTAATCTGAGCCAGTTGTGATCCTTGAGGTCTCTGCTCCCTGTGTTACTGTACAGTACTCTGTCTCGCTGAGCGTCGTTTGTGTTTCTGTCTCTGTGTTTTAATCAGTGGAGTCCACGGAGGAACAAGCTCTCCAGGAGGTCGTCAAGCTATTATGGCAGATCCAGCTTCTGTGCTGTCCAAACTCCACAGACGGAAGATGAGGCTGAAGGCTGGCCGTGACTTTCAACCCCTCCAACTTAATTCCAGCTCTACCGGCGCAGCGGACACAGAGGGTTGTTATCTACACTCCTGCACCTGAGAGGCCCTGGAAGCGTCACCGTGGCAGGGAAAAGCAGAGGGCTCTTCCACCGCCACAGCCTTTTTTCGCATCTGCTAACTTGTTCGTGGACCTCAGCTCTTCACCTGCTCCAGCACCGAGGCCGACTCCTCAGGGTGGTGTACTCACTGTTGGAGATTCTTCTGTAAAACACTGAAAATTATTGACCCTAAAGAGTAATGCCACGGTCTCCTGTTTTCCAGGTGCCCGTGTCTCTACTATTCTCTACCTGATGCAGCGTGGCCCTGAAGAAGCACTGCCGTACGCTTCTGGACAGTGTTCGGGAAAAAAGGCAGACACCAGGATCATCGTCTTCTACCCCCTGACCACTTACAGATGAGTGAGCGAGCCGTTTCCTCGGCTCTTAGCGATCCACTGCTGGCTGCTGGACAGGTCCGTCTGCGCTGACTTCGTAGAGAACTGGGAGAGCTTTCGGCTGTGTCCGGTCCTCTAACACAGAGATGAGCTTCACCTGAGCTGCCTGGGGTCCATCGTTCTCTCTGGGAACATAAAGAAGGTGTCAGGCCAGGACTGACTGACCCTTCCCAGTCACACTGTCAGGTTGGTGAACTGCATAGTTGGCAGCTAAGTGATTTACTTGATTCCACCCATTTATTCTGTCACTTTTCTGCTTGTATTAAAAAGTAATAGATCAGTGTCACTCCTCAGTGTCAAATCCTGCAGTATTGAGACTGTCGTGGTTTGTAATTGTAACGTCGGAAAATCTGCTTTAAAAATCTTTTTAGAATTTAGATAAACTCTTCCTTCTTTCAGAGTACAAGCAGTTCTGCATTGAATTTGGGCTGTTAAATATATGATCTCTAGCCTCTAAAGCAGTCGTTGTCAATGAAGTTGTGACTGCTAACCTGCTTAGTTCACTAGATCTCTGTGAAACTAAATCAGGGGTGTAGGTCTGTTTATTACATTGGTGGGGGTCATAACATCGGTTCACACAGAGACCCCTGGAAGCTGAGTCTAGTCAATTTTAGGTAGGAGGGCTTTTCTCTTTCCCTTTAAGATTTCAGTGTAACTGACTGTACGGTAAGGTTTTTTTGGTCAGACGCAGTTCTAAAGTCTTCCACCAGCGTTACGTTTACTGCGGGATTAAAGTGTTTCTCTACATTCCTAAGACTGACTGATCGAGTTGATTCTTTAAGTGTGGAGAAGCAAATCCCACTACCACAGTTTTTCCCAATATTCCTCTGGGTCCAGAGTTTTCAGAGACAGGATCAGAAACCGACAGAGGCGGCCGCCGTCATCCCAATGAGTGATTCTGAGTCAATTCAGGCGCTCTACTGACTCCGAGACTCTGTACCCGAGGTGACTAAGTAAATTAATTAGACCGCTTGCCTTATGAATATAGAATAAACAGGAGGAGACAAGACGCCGTATTCTTAGACCTTCAGGTTACTTTAACCTGGATCCCTTTGATATTTTCAAATTTGTTTTAGACCATTGACTTTTTGCAGTGATCCGGACTCAAGGGACGAAGATGTCCAAAGCATTGCCTTAAGATCATTTCGGTCTCTGAACTGGGAATATCTCGGGATCCAGATTTGTTTTAAATTGGAAGATTCTAAGATATTGTCTATTGGAATATTTTGATTCTCAGGGTTGTTTGAAGCAGAGAATTTTTTTAGGGATCCAAATGTATTAAAATTCAAAGTTTCTCAGAAAAGATTTTAGGATATTTAATTCTTTGTACTGTTCAACCGAGAGAATTTTGTAAAGAGATCCGAATTTATATTTGTAGAAAATTCAAAGATTTTAAAGAAAGGTTTTGGATTTTTTTTTTTGTTCAATGAGAGTTTTTGAAAGTTCCAAGACAAGGGAGCAAAGTTTATAATCTCCAAAGAGTTCTGACTGTACACGTGAAATTAAAGGCAGTGAAAAGAAACAGACATTCAAGCAAAACAAACTTGCATTAGCCAGGAAGACGAGGATTACTCTGATTTGGTGGCTCATAACTCTGATTCATGCAATGCAGGAGGAAGAGCGTTCTTTTATAAAGCCCCAACTTTGGAACAAGTTCCCTGTTAATATCCGGGAATCAGACCCACTCTCAGTCTTTAAATCTAGATGAAAAACTTCTCTCTTTACACCAGCTTTCAGAGAACTCTCCAGTTCTGTGTTCTGTCCTGCTCTGATTACATTTCACCACTGTTCTGCCTGCTCTGATTCCAGGCTTTTTATTACCATTATTGTGGTTGTCTGTAACTATTTCTGCTACAGGTCTCTCACTAAACGTAAAGCTTGTTCTAATCTTCATCTTTTTCTCTCTCTCCTCATGTCCTGAGCTGCCTGCCTGGAGTTGCCCTTTTTTGGTTCAGTTCCTACGTCTTGGTATCAGGCCTGTTCCTCTACTCAGCTTCAACACAACAGGAGGTGTCCATGTTCCGGAATCAGGCCTGTCTCTCTACTCAGCATGGACTTTAACATGAACACTGAGCAAATGTCCAGCACCTTCTCATACTTCATAACCTGCTCCTACATTAGCTATAGCTCTTCATTATCTCTGTCCAGCACCTACTCCTACTTCATAACCTGTTCCTACATTAGCTATAGCTCTTCATTATCTCTGTCCAGCACCTACTCACACTCCTACTTCATAACCTGTTCCTACATTAGCTATAGCTCTTCATTAACTCTCTGTCCAGCACCTACTCACACTCCTACTTCATAACCTGTTCCTACATTAGCTATAGCTCTTCATTAACTCTCTGTCCAGCACCTTCTCACACTCCTACTTTATAACTGTATATTATTTGTTTTCTTATTATTATACAGTGCTTGAAAGTCGGAGCAGAGTTCTGTTATTCACTACTCTGCTTTGACTGCCTGCGGTTTTGCTTTTATGCCTTCAAACTCTATAGCGAGTGTGGACTTGAGTTCTGACCCGAGAAGCTTGGAGATGTTCGTTTTCAATGCACAGAGGATCTCTCCATGTCTGTTAGCTTAGATGTTGATCTACTGCTGTGATCATTGACCACTTTCAGGTAATTAAGCCTATTATACTCTTGTACAACTTTTGTGGCCGTGTTTTCTTTTTATTAGCTTTGTCTTCTTAATCTGAGCCAGTTGTGATCCTTGAGGTCTCTGCTCCCTGTGTTACTGTACAGTACTCTGTCTCGCTGAGCGTCGTTTGTGTTTCTGTCTCTGTGTTTTAATCAGTGGAGTCCACGGAGGAACAAGCTCTCCAGGAGGTCGTCAAGCTGTTATGGCAGATCCAGCTTCTGTGCTGTCCAAACTCCACAGACGGAAGATGAGGCTGAAGGCTGGCCGTGACTTTCAACCCCTCCAACTTAATTCCAGCTCTACCGGCGCAGCGGACACAGAGGGTTGTTATCTACACTCCTGCACCTGAGAGGCCCTGGAAGCGTCACCGTGGCAGGGAAAAGCAGAGGGCTCTTCCACCGCCACAGCCTTTTTTCGCATCTGCTAACTTGTTCGTGGACCTCAGCTCTTCACCTGCTCCAGCACCGAGGCCGACTCCTCAGGGTGGTGTACTCACTGTTGGAGATTCTTCTGTAAAACACTGAAAATTATTGACCCTAAAGAGTAATGCCACGGTCTCCTGTTTTCCAGGTGCCCGTGTCTCTACTATTCTCTACCTGATGCAGCGTGGCCCTGAAGAAGCACTGCCGTACGCTTCTGGACAGTGTTCGGGAAAAAAGGCAGACACCAGGATCATCGTCTTCTACCCCCTGACCACTTACAGATGAGTGAGCGAGCCGTTTCCTCGGCTCTTAGCGATCCACTGCTGGCTGCTGGACAGGTCCGTCTGCGCTGACTTCGTAGAGAACTGGGAGAGCTTTCGGCTGTGTCCGGTCCTCTAACACAGAGATGAGCTTCACCTGAGCTGCCTGGGGTCCATCGTTCTCTCTGGGAACATAAAGAAGGTGTCAGGCCAGGACTGACTGACCCTTCCCAGTCACACTGTCAGGTTGGTGAACTGCATAGTTGGCAGCTAAGTGATTTACTTGATTCCACCCATTTATTCTGTCACTTTTCTGCTTGTATTAAAAAGTAATAGATCAGTGTCACTCCTCAGTGTCAAATCCTGCAGTATTGAGACTGTCGTGGTTTGTAATTGTAACGTCGGAAAATCTGCTTTAAAAATCTTTTTAGAATTTAGATAAACTCTTCCTTCTTTCAGAGTACAAGCAGTTCTGCATTGAATTTGGGCTGTTAAATATATGATCTCTAGCCTCTAAAGCAGTCGTTGTCAATGAAGTTGTGACTGCTAACCTGCTTAGTTCACTAGATCTCTGTGAAACTAAATCAGGGGTGTAGGTCTGTTTATTACATTGGTGGGGGTCATAACATCGGTTCACACAGAGACCCCTGGAAGCTGAGTCTAGTCAATTTTAGGTAGGAGGGCTTTTCTCTTTCCCTTTAAGATTTCAGTGTAACTGACTGTACGGTAAGGTTTTTTTGGTCAGACGCAGTTCTAAAGTCTTCCACCAGCGTTACGTTTACTGCGGGATTAAAGTGTTTCTCTACATTCCTAAGACTGACTGATCGAGTTGATTCTTTAAGTGTGGAGAAGCAAATCCCACTACCACAGTTTTTCCCAATATTCCTCTGGGTCCAGAGTTTTCAGAGACAGGATCAGAAACCGACAGAGGCGGCCGCCGTCATCCCAATGAGTGATTCTGAGTCAATTCAGGCGCTCTACTGACTCCGAGACTCTGTACCCGAGGTGACTAAGTAAATTAATTAGACCGCTTGCCTTATGAATATAGAATAAACAGGAGGAGACAAGACGCCGTATTCTTAGACCTTCAGGTTACTTTAACCTGGATCCCTTTGATATTTTCAAATTTGTTTTAGACCATTGACTTTTTGCAGTGATCCGGACTCAAGGGACGAAGATGTCCAAAGCATTGCCTTAAGATCATTTCGGTCTCTGAACTGGGAATATCTCGGGATCCAGATTTGTTTTAAATTGGAAGATTCTAAGATATTGTCTATTGGAATATTTTGATTCTCAGGGTTGTTTGAAGCAGAGAATTTTTTTAGGGATCCAAATGTATTAAAATTCAAAGTTTCTCAGAAAAGATTTTAGGATATTTAATTCTTTGTACTGTTCAACCGAGAGAATTTTGTAAAGAGATCCGAATTTATATTTGTAGAAAATTCAAAGATTTTAAAGAAAGGTTTTGGATTTTTTTTTTTGTTCAATGAGAGTTTTTGAAAGTTCCAAGACAAGGGAGCAAAGTTTATAATCTCCAAAGAGTTCTGACTGTACACGTGAAATTAAAGGCAGTGAAAAGAAACAGACATTCAAGCAAAACAAACTTGCATTAGCCAGGAAGACGAGGATTACTCTGATTTGGTGGCTCATAACTCTGATTCATGCAATGCAGGAGGAAGAGCGTTCTTTTATAAAGCCCCAACTTTGGAACAAGTTCCCTGTTAATATCCGGGAATCAGACCCACTCTCAGTCTTTAAATCTAGATGAAAAACTTCTCTCTTTACACCAGCTTTCAGAGAACTCTCCAGTTCTGTGTTCTGTCCTGCTCTGATTACATTTCACCACTGTTCTGCCTGCTCTGATTCCAGGCTTTTTATTACCATTATTGTGGTTGTCTGTAACTATTTCTGCTACAGGTCTCTCACTAAACGTAAAGCTTGTTCTAATCTTCATCTTTTTCTCTCTCTCCTCATGTCCTGAGCTGCCTGCCTGGAGTTGCCCTTTTTTGGTTCAGTTCCTACGTCTTGGTATCAGGCCTGTTCCTCTACTCAGCTTCAACACAACAGGAGGTGTCCATGTTCCGGAATCAGGCCTGTCTCTCTACTCAGCATGGACTTTAACATGAACACTGAGCAAATGTCCAGCACCTTCTCATACTTCATAACCTGCTCCTACATTAGCTATAGCTCTTCATTATCTCTGTCCAGCACCTACTCCTACTTCATAACCTGTTCCTACATTAGCTATAGCTCTTCATTATCTCTGTCCAGCACCTACTCACACTCCTACTTCATAACCTGTTCCTACATTAGCTATAGCTCTTCATTAACTCTCTGTCCAGCACCTACTCACACTCCTACTTCATAACCTGTTCCTACATTAGCTATAGCTCTTCATTAACTCTCTGTCCAGCACCTTCTCACACTCCTACTTTATAACTGTATATTATTTGTTTTCTTATTATTATACAGTGCTTGAAAGTCGGAGCAGAGTTCTGTTATTCACTACTCTGCTTTGACTGCCTGCGGTTTTGCTTTTATGCCTTCAAACTCTATAGCGAGTGTGGACTTGAGTTCTGACCCGAGAAGCTTGGAGATGTTCGTTTTCAATGCACAGAGGATCTCTCCATGTCTGTTAGCTTAGATGTTGATCTACTGCTGTGATCATTGACCACTTTCAGGTAATTAAGCCTATTATACTCTTGTACAACTTTTGTGGCCGTGTTTTCTTTTTATTAGCTTTGTCTTCTTAATCTGAGCCAGTTGTGATCCTTGAGGTCTCTGCTCCCTGTGTTACTGTACAGTACTCTGTCTCGCTGAGCGTCGTTTGTGTTTCTGTCTCTGTGTTTTAATCAGTGGAGTCCACGGAGGAACAAGCTCTCCAGGAGGTCGTCAAGCTATTATGGCAGATCCAGCTTCTGTGCTGTCCAAACTCCACAGACGGAAGATGAGGCTGAAGGCTGGCCGTGACTTTCAACCCCTCCAACTTAATTCCAGCTCTACCGGCGCAGCGGACACAGAGGGTTGTTATCTACACTCCTGCACCTGAGAGGCCCTGGAAGCGTCACCGTGGCAGGGAAAAGCAGAGGGCTCTTCCACCGCCACAGCCTTTTTTCGCATCTGCTAACTTGTTCGTGGACCTCAGCTCTTCACCTGCTCCAGCACCGAGGCCGACTCCTCAGGGTGGTGTACTCACTGTTGGAGATTCTTCTGTAAAACACTGAAAATTATTGACCCTAAAGAGTAATGCCACGGTCTCCTGTTTTCCAGGTGCCCGTGTCTCTACTATTCTCTACCTGATGCAGCGTGGCCCTGAAGAAGCACTGCCGTACGCTTCTGGACAGTGTTCGGGAAAAAAGGCAGACACCAGGATCATCGTCTTCTACCCCCTGACCACTTACAGATGAGTGAGCGAGCCGTTTCCTCGGCTCTTAGCGATCCACTGCTGGCTGCTGGACAGGTCCGTCTGCGCTGACTTCGTAGAGAACTGGGAGAGCTTTCGGCTGTGTCCGGTCCTCTAACACAGAGATGAGCTTCACCTGAGCTGCCTGGGGTCCATCGTTCTCTCTGGGAACATAAAGAAGGTGTCAGGCCAGGACTGACTGACCCTTCCCAGTCACACTGTCAGGTTGGTGAACTGCATAGTTGGCAGCTAAGTGATTTACTTGATTCCACCCATTTATTCTGTCACTTTTCTGCTTGTATTAAAAAGTAATAGATCAGTGTCACTCCTCAGTGTCAAATCCTGCAGTATTGAGACTGTCGTGGTTTGTAATTGTAACGTCGGAAAATCTGCTTTAAAAATCTTTTTAGAATTTAGATAAACTCTTCCTTCTTTCAGAGTACAAGCAGTTCTGCATTGAATTTGGGCTGTTAAATATATGATCTCTAGCCTCTAAAGCAGTCGTTGTCAATGAAGTTGTGACTGCTAACCTGCTTAGTTCACTAGATCTCTGTGAAACTAAATCAGGGGTGTAGGTCTGTTTATTACATTGGTGGGGGTCATAACATCGGTTCACACAGAGACCCCTGGAAGCTGAGTCTAGTCAATTTTAGGTAGGAGGGCTTTTCTCTTTCCCTTTAAGATTTCAGTGTAACTGACTGTACGGTAAGGTTTTTTTGGTCAGACGCAGTTCTAAAGTCTTCCACCAGCGTTACGTTTACTGCGGGATTAAAGTGTTTCTCTACATTCCTAAGACTGACTGATCGAGTTGATTCTTTAAGTGTGGAGAAGCAAATCCCACTACCACAGTTTTTCCCAATATTCCTCTGGGTCCAGAGTTTTCAGAGACAGGATCAGAAACCGACAGAGGCGGCCGCCGTCATCCCAATGAGTGATTCTGAGTCAATTCAGGCGCTCTACTGACTCCGAGACTCTGTACCCGAGGTGACTAAGTAAATTAATTAGACCGCTTGCCTTATGAATATAGAATAAACAGGAGGAGACAAGACGCCGTATTCTTAGACCTTCAGGTTACTTTAACCTGGATCCCTTTGATATTTTCAAATTTGTTTTAGACCATTGACTTTTTGCAGTGATCCGGACTCAAGGGACGAAGATGTCCAAAGCATTGCCTTAAGATCATTTCGGTCTCTGAACTGGGAATATCTCGGGATCCAGATTTGTTTTAAATTGGAAGATTCTAAGATATTGTCTATTGGAATATTTTGATTCTCAGGGTTGTTTGAAGCAGAGAATTTTTTTAGGGATCCAAATGTATTAAAATTCAAAGTTTCTCAGAAAAGATTTTAGGATATTTAATTCTTTGTACTGTTCAACCGAGAGAATTTTGTAAAGAGATCCGAATTTATATTTGTAGAAAATTCAAAGATTTTAAAGAAAGGTTTTGGATTTTTTTTTTTGTTCAATGAGAGTTTTTGAAAGTTCCAAGACAAGGGAGCAAAGTTTATAATCTCCAAAGAGTTCTGACTGTACACGTGAAATTAAAGGCAGTGAAAAGAAACAGACATTCAAGCAAAACAAACTTGCATTAGCCAGGAAGACGAGGATTACTCTGATTTGGTGGCTCATAACTCTGATTCATGCAATGCAGGAGGAAGAGCGTTCTTTTATAAAGCCCCAACTTTGGAACAAGTTCCCTGTTAATATCCGGGAATCAGACCCACTCTCAGTCTTTAAATCTAGATGAAAAACTTCTCTCTTTACACCAGCTTTCAGAGAACTCTCCAGTTCTGTGTTCTGTCCTGCTCTGATTACATTTCACCACTGTTCTGCCTGCTCTGATTCCAGGCTTTTTATTACCATTATTGTGGTTGTCTGTAACTATTTCTGCTACAGGTCTCTCACTAAACGTAAAGCTTGTTCTAATCTTCATCTTTTTCTCTCTCTCCTCATGTCCTGAGCTGCCTGCCTGGAGTTGCCCTTTTTTGGTTCAGTTCCTACGTCTTGGTATCAGGCCTGTTCCTCTACTCAGCTTCAACACAACAGGAGGTGTCCATGTTCCGGAATCAGGCCTGTCTCTCTACTCAGCATGGACTTTAACATGAACACTGAGCAAATGTCCAGCACCTTCTCATACTTCATAACCTGCTCCTACATTAGCTATAGCTCTTCATTATCTCTGTCCAGCACCTACTCCTACTTCATAACCTGTTCCTACATTAGCTATAGCTCTTCATTATCTCTGTCCAGCACCTACTCACACTCCTACTTCATAACCTGTTCCTACATTAGCTATAGCTCTTCATTAACTCTCTGTCCAGCACCTACTCACACTCCTACTTCATAACCTGTTCCTACATTAGCTATAGCTCTTCATTAACTCTCTGTCCAGCACCTACTCACACTCCTACTTCATAACCTGTTCCTACATTAGCTATAGCTCTTCATTAACTCTCTGTCCAGCACCTTCTCACACTCCTACTTTATAACTGTATATTATTTGTTTTCTTATTATTATACAGTGCTTGAAAGTCGGAGCAGAGTTCTGTTATTCACTACTCTGCTTTGACTGCCTGCGGTTTTGCTTTTATGCCTTCAAACTCTATAGCGAGTGTGGACTTGAGTTCTGACCCGAGAAGCTTGGAGATGTTCGTTTTCAATGCACAGAGGATCTCTCCATGTCTGTTAGCTTAGATGTTGATCTACTGCTGTGATCATTGACCACTTTCAGGTAATTAAGCCTATTATACTCTTGTACAACTTTTGTGGCCGTGTTTTCTTTTTATTAGCTTTGTCTTCTTAATCTGAGCCAGTTGTGATCCTTGAGGTCTCTGCTCCCTGTGTTACTGTACAGTACTCTGTCTCGCTGAGCGTCGTTTGTGTTTCTGTCTCTGTGTTTTAATCAGTGGAGTCCACGGAGGAACAAGCTCTCCAGGAGGTCGTCAAGCTATTATGGCAGATCCAGCTTCTGTGCTGTCCAAACTCCACAGACGGAAGATGAGGCTGAAGGCTGGCCGTGACTTTCAACCCCTCCAACTTAATTCCAGCTCTACCGGCGCAGCGGACACAGAGGGTTGTTATCTACACTCCTGCACCTGAGAGGCCCTGGAAGCGTCACCGTGGCAGGGAAAAGCAGAGGGCTCTTCCACCGCCACAGCCTTTTTTCGCATCTGCTAACTTGTTCGTGGACCTCAGCTCTTCACCTGCTCCAGCACCGAGGCCGACTCCTCAGGGTGGTGTACTCACTGTTGGAGATTCTTCTGTAAAACACTGAAAATTATTGACCCTAAAGAGTAATGCCACGGTCTCCTGTTTTCCAGGTGCCCGTGTCTCTACTATTCTCTACCTGATGCAGCGTGGCCCTGAAGAAGCACTGCCGTACGCTTCTGGACAGTGTTCGGGAAAAAAGGCAGACACCAGGATCATCGTCTTCTACCCCCTGACCACTTACAGATGAGTGAGCGAGCCGTTTCCTCGGCTCTTAGCGATCCACTGCTGGCTGCTGGACAGGTCCGTCTGCGCTGACTTCGTAGAGAACTGGGAGAGCTTTCGGCTGTGTCCGGTCCTCTAACACAGAGATGAGCTTCACCTGAGCTGCCTGGGGTCCATCGTTCTCTCTGGGAACATAAAGAAGGTGTCAGGCCA
Source organism: Salminus brasiliensis (assembly GCF_030463535.1). Lineage (NCBI taxonomy): Eukaryota > Metazoa > Chordata > Actinopteri > Characiformes > Bryconidae > Salminus > Salminus brasiliensis. Next base: position 21,130,973 of record NC_132880.1, read on the forward strand.
GGACTGACTGACCCTTCCCAGTCACACTGTCAGGTTGGTGAACTGCATAGTTGGCAGCTAAGTGATTTACTTGATTCCACCCATTTATTCTGTCACTTTTCTGCTTGTATTAAAAAGTAATAGATCAGTGTCACTCCTCAGTGTCAAATCCTGCAGTATTGAGACTGTCGTGGTTTGTAATTGTAACGTCGGAAAATCTGCTTTAAAAATCTTTTTAGAATTTAGATAAACTCTTCCTTCTTTCAGAGTACAAGCAGTTCTGCATTGAATTTGGGCTGTTAAATATATGATCTCTAGCCTCTAAAGCAGTCGTTGTCAATGAAGTTGTGACTGCTAACCTGCTTAGTTCACTAGATCTCTGTGAAACTAAATCAGGGGTGTAGGTCTGTTTATTACATTGGTGGGGGTCATAACATCGGTTCACACAGAGACCCCTGGAAGCTGAGTCTAGTCAATTTTAGGTAGGAGGGCTTTTCTCTTTCCCTTTAAGATTTCAGTGTAACTGACTGTACGGTAAGGTTTTTTTGGTCAGACGCAGTTCTAAAGTCTTCCACCAGCGTTACGTTTACTGCGGGATTAAAGTGTTTCTCTACATTCCTAAGACTGACTGATCGAGTTGATTCTTTAAGTGTGGAGAAGCAAATCCCACTACCACAGTTTTTCCCAATATTCCTCTGGGTCCAGAGTTTTCAGAGACAGGATCAGAAACCGACAGAGGCGGCCGCCGTCATCCCAATGAGTGATTCTGAGTCAATTCAGGCGCTCTACTGACTCCGAGACTCTGTACCCGAGGTGACTAAGTAAATTAATTAGACCGCTTGCCTTATGAATATAGAATAAACAGGAGGAGACAAGACGCCGTATTCTTAGACCTTCAGGTTACTTTAACCTGGATCCCTTTGATATTTTCAAATTTGTTTTAGACCATTGACTTTTTGCAGTGATCCGGACTCAAGGGACGAAGATGTCCAAAGCATTGCCTTAAGATCATTTCGGTCTCTGAACTGGGAATATCTCGGGATCCAGATTTGTTTTAAATTGGAAGATTCTAAGATATTGTCTATTGGAATATTTTGATTCTCAGGGTTGTTTGAAGCAGAGAATTTTTTTAGGGATCCAAATGTATTAAAATTCAAAGTTTCTCAGAAAAGATTTTAGGATATTTAATTCTTTGTACTGTTCAACCGAGAGAATTTTGTAAAGAGATCCGAATTTATATTTGTAGAAAATTCAAAGATTTTAAAGAAAGGTTTTGGATTTTTTTTTTTGTTCAATGAGAGTTTTTGAAAGTTCCAAGACAAGGGAGCAAAGTTTATAATCTCCAAAGAGTTCTGACTGTACACGTGAAATTAAAGGCAGTGAAAAGAAACAGACATTCAAGCAAAACAAACTTGCATTAGCCAGGAAGACGAGGATTACTCTGATTTGGTGGCTCATAACTCTGATTCATGCAATGCAGGAGGAAGAGCGTTCTTTTATAAAGCCCCAACTTTGGAACAAGTTCCCTGTTAATATCCGGGAATCAGACCCACTCTCAGTCTTTAAATCTAGATGAAAAACTTCTCTCTTTACACCAGCTTTCAGAGAACTCTCCAGTTCTGTGTTCTGTCCTGCTCTGATTACATTTCACCACTGTTCTGCCTGCTCTGATTCCAGGCTTTTTATTACCATTATTGTGGTTGTCTGTAACTATTTCTGCTACAGGTCTCTCACTAAACGTAAAGCTTGTTCTAATCTTCATCTTTTTCTCTCTCTCCTCATGTCCTGAGCTGCCTGCCTGGAGTTGCCCTTTTTTGGTTCAGTTCCTACGTCTTGGTATCAGGCCTGTTCCTCTACTCAGCTTCAACACAACAGGAGGTGTCCATGTTCCGGAATCAGGCCTGTCTCTCTACTCAGCATGGACTTTAACATGAACACTGAGCAAATGTCCAGCACCTTCTCATACTTCATAACCTGCTCCTACATTAGCTATAGCTCTTCATTATCTCTGTCCAGCACCTACTCCTACTTCATAACCTGTTCCTACATTAGCTATAGCTCTTCATTATCTCTGTCCAGCACCTACTCACACTCCTACTTCATAACCTGTTCCTACATTAGCTATAGCTCTTCATTAACTCTCTGTCCAGCACCTACTCACACTCCTACTTCATAACCTGTTCCTACATTAGCTATAGCTCTTCATTAACTCTCTGTCCAGCACCTACTCACACTCCTACTTCATAACCTGTTCCTACATTAGCTATAGCTCTTCATTAACTCTCTGTCCAGCACCTTCTCACACTCCTACTTTATAACTGTATATTATTTGTTTTCTTATTATTATACAGTGCTTGAAAGTCGGAGCAGAGTTCTGTTATTCACTACTCTGCTTTGACTGCCTGCGGTTTTGCTTTTATGCCTTCAAACTCTATAGCGAGTGTGGACTTGAGTTCTGACCCGAGAAGCTTGGAGATGTTCGTTTTCAATGCACAGAGGATCTCTCCATGTCTGTTAGCTTAGATGTTGATCTACTGCTGTGATCATTGACCACTTTCAGGTAATTAAGCCTATTATACTCTTGTACAACTTTTGTGGCCGTGTTTTCTTTTTATTAGCTTTGTCTTCTTAATCTGAGCCAGTTGTGATCCTTGAGGTCTCTGCTCCCTGTGTTACTGTACAGTACTCTGTCTCGCTGAGCGTCGTTTGTGTTTCTGTCTCTGTGTTTTAATCAGTGGAGTCCACGGAGGAACAAGCTCTCCAGGAGGTCGTCAAGCTATTATGGCAGATCCAGCTTCTGTGCTGTCCAAACTCCACAGACGGAAGATGAGGCTGAAGGCTGGCCGTGACTTTCAACCCCTCCAACTTAATTCCAGCTCTACCGGCGCAGCGGACACAGAGGGTTGTTATCTACACTCCTGCACCTGAGAGGCCCTGGAAGCGTCACCGTGGCAGGGAAAAGCAGAGGGCTCTTCCACCGCCACAGCCTTTTTTCGCATCTGCTAACTTGTTCGTGGACCTCAGCTCTTCACCTGCTCCAGCACCGAGGCCGACTCCTCAGGGTGGTGTACTCACTGTTGGAGATTCTTCTGTAAAACACTGAAAATTATTGACCCTAAAGAGTAATGCCACGGTCTCCTGTTTTCCAGGTGCCCGTGTCTCTACTATTCTCTACCTGATGCAGCGTGGCCCTGAAGAAGCACTGCCGTACGCTTCTGGACAGTGTTCGGGGAAAAAAGGCAGACACCAGGATCATCGTCTTCTACCCCCTGACCACTTACAGATGAGTGAGCGAGCCGTTTCCTCGGCTCTTAGCGATCCACTGCTGGCTGCTGGACAGGTCCGTCTGCGCTGACTTCGTAGAGAACTGGGAGAGCTTTCGGCTGTGTCCGGTCCTCTAACACAGAGATGAGCTTCACCTGAGCTGCCTGGGGTCCATCGTTCTCTCTGGGAACATAAAGAAGGTGTCAGGCCAGGACTGACTGACCCTTCCCAGTCACACTGTCAGGTTGGTGAACTGCATAGTTGTCAGCTAAGTGATTTACTTGATTCCACCCATTTATTCTGTCACTTTTCTGCTTGTATTAAAAAGTAATAGATCAGTGTCACTCCTCAGTGTCAAATCCTGCAGTATTGAGACTGTCGTGGTTTGTAATTGTAACGTCGGAAAATCTGCTTTAAAAATCTTTTTAGAATTTAGATAAACTCTTCCTTCTTTCAGAGTACAAGCAGTTCTGCATTGAATTTGGGCTGTTAAATATATGATCTCTAGCCTCTAAAGCAGTCGTTGTCAATGAAGTTGTGACTGCTAACCTGCTTAGTTCACTAGATCTCTGTGAAACTAAATCAGGGGTGTAGGTCTGTTTATTACATTGGTGGGGGTCATAACATCGGTTCACACAGAGACCCCTGGAAGCTGAGTCTAGTCAATTTTAGGTAGGAGGGCTTTTCTCTTTCCCTTTAAGATTTCAGTGTAACTGACTGTACGGTAAGGTTTTTTTGGTCAGACGCAGTTCTAAAGTCTTCCACCAGCGTTACGTTTACTGCGGGATTAAAGTGTTTCTCTACATTCCTAAGACTGACTGATCGAGTTGATTCTTTAAGTGTGGAGAAGCAAATCCCACTACCACAGTTTTTCCCAATATTCCTCTGGGTCCAGAGTTTTCAGAGACAGGATCAGAAACCGACAGAGGCGGCCGCCGTCATCCCAATGAGTGATTCTGAGTCAATTCAGGCGCTCTACTGACTCCGAGACTCTGTACCCGAGGTGACTAAGTAAATTAATTAGACCGCTTGCCTTATGAATATAGAATAAACAGGAGGAGACGAGACGCCGTATTCTTAGACCTTCAGGTTACTTTAACCTGGATCCCTTTGATATTTTCAAATTTGTTTTAGACCATTGACTTTTTGCAGTGATCCGGACTCAAGGGACGAAGATGTCCAAAGCATTGCCTTAAGATCATTTCGGTCTCTGAACTGGGAATATCTCGGGATCCAGATTTGTTTTAAATTGGAAGATTCTAAGATATTGTCTATTGGAATATTTTGATTCTCAGGGTTGTTTGAAGCAGAGAATTTTTTTAGGGATCCAAATGTATTAAAATTCAAAGTTTCTCAGAAAAGATTTTAGGATATTTAATTCTTTGTACTGTTCAACCGAGAGAATTTTGTAAAGAGATCCGAATTTATATTTGTAGAAAATTCAAAGATTTTAAAGAAAGGTTTTGGATTTTTTTTTTTGTTCAATGAGAGTTTTTGAAAGTTCCAAGACAAGGGAGCAAAGTTTATAATCTCCAAAGAGTTCTGACTGTACACGTGAAATTAAAGGCAGTGAAAAGAAACAGACATTCAAGCAAAACAAACTTGCATTAGCCAGGAAGACGAGGATTACTCTGATTTGGTGGCTCATAACTCTGATTCATGCAATGCAGGAGGAAGAGCGTTCTTTTATAAAGCCCCAACTTTGGAACAAGTTCCCTGTTAATATCCGGGAATCAGACCCACTCTCAGTCTTTAAGTCTAGATGAAAAACTTCTCTCTTTACACCAGCTTTCAGAGAACTCTCCAGTTCTGTGTTCTGTCCTGCTCTGATTACATTTCACCACTGTTCTGCCTGCTCTGATTCCAGGCTTTTTATTACCATTATTGTGGTTGTCTGTAACTATTTCTGCTACAGGTCTCTCACTAAACGTAAAGCTTGTTCTAATCTTCATCTTTTTCTCTCTCTCCTCATGTCCTGAGCTGCCTGCCTGGAGTTGCCCTTTTTTGGTTCAGTTCCTACGTCTTGGTATCAGGCCTGTTCCTCTACTCAGCTTCAACACAACAGGAGGTGTCCATGTTCCGGAATCAGGCCTGTCTCTCTACTCAGCATGGACTTTAACATGAACACTGAGCAAATGTCCAGCACCTTCTCATACTTCATAACCTGCTCCTACATTAGCTATAGCTCTTCATTATCTCTGTCCAGCACCTACTCACACTCCTACTTCATAACCTGTTCCTACATTAGCTATAGCTCTTCATTAACTCTCTGTCCAGCACCTACTCCTACTTCATAACCTGCTCCTACATTAGCTATAGCTTTTCATTAACTCTTTGTCCAGCTTCCCATTTCACCCTAAAGATGTCACTCCAATCGGAATCAAACAAATTGGCTAGGAAAAGCTAGCATCGTGGTTTACTGATCACACAACCACACATGTAGTATGAACCTGGTTATTCGTAGCTGTGAGCGTCAATAGTGACACAGAATTAGTTTCTTTAACTCCAGTGTTATCAATATGATTGAGCGATCATCCCTACTTTATAGTCTTTAATATCAGCTTTGTCTTCTGTATCTGAGAGTTGTGATGCTTGTGCTCTCTGCTCCCTGTGTTTCTGTACAGTACTGTCTCACTGACCGTCGTTTGCGTTTCTGTCTCTGTGTTTACTCTGGTGCCCGTGGAGGAACAAGGTCTCCAGACTCAGCAGGGAGGTCGTCCAGCTGTTGTTGTAGAGGCAGTCCAAACTCCACCATTGGAAGGTGGGCAGGGTTTTTATCTCCACTCCCACACTGGAAAGGGACCCTGGAGTGTCAGTGTGGCCAGAAAAAAAGCCAAGGGCTTCTCCACAATCACAGTTGGTTTAAATCTCTGCTTACCGGTTGGAGGTCCTCAGCTCTTCCCCCTCTCCTTCACCTGCTCCGTCACAGAGGACAACTCCTCAGGGTGGTGTTCTCATTGTTGGAGATTCTACTTTAAAACACAACACAGTAAGAGTAACCCCACAATCTCCATTTTTTCAGATGCTTGTGTCCTGTATGTTTTCAGGCGCCTTTGGCACTAACGTTCTCCACTATTCTGTTAAACTCTGATGAGTTTACCCAGCTCCTTACGCTCCACTGCTGGCTGCGGGACAGGTGCATCAGCGCTAAATTCGTAGAGAAAGGGGAGAGCTTTCGGGAGCATCTGGGGTCCATCGTTCTCCCCAGGAACACCAAAAAGGTGCTACGTCAGGACTGTCTGGCCCTTCCCAGTCAGGTTAGTGAAATGGATAGTGGGCAGGTAAGTGATTTACATGATTTACTCTATTTTATAACCATTTATTTTGTCATTTCTCTGTATTAAAAAGTTAAATGGTTTGTAATTTTGACATCAGAAAATTAATATTTTAACAATTTTAATCTGAATTATAATGTGTTTAAACATTTAGATGAGGAGAGTTCTCTACAATATTTTACCACCGTTCAGTAAATATATTGATGGACAGATGGATCCTCCACCTACTGCTGCTTTAATACTTGTAAGGGTTTCATATGAAAGGAGTTCAGTAACAGATATGGTGCCAATTACAATTTTTATCTGTGGGTTGACGTTCAGAACCGTATCTAATAATGACGAGGAAGTTTGTGGACACAAAACTACGTAGCTGCAAATACCTAAAAAAAAATAAGCTTGAGGATTAAATTCAGTTCTAAGTTCAAAAGATGAAAAGACCTCATTAATGGTAGAGGGAGTGAAGGTTGTTCATCAGGCTGTATATAGATCATTCATTTAGTGAAAAGACTCTTCCAATCAGCAGCCTCGGGTTCGATACCCGAGCTCTGCAAACCACTCTTGAGCACCTTCTTTTGTGTGGGCCGCAGCAATGGCTGCTCACCGCTCTAGGAATGTGTGCTTACTGTCCACTTGGGGGGGGGGGGGGTTCAATATTGTGGGGGAATCTTTTCAGGTGTTTCAATATTCTATGTATTTGCTGTTTTCAGAAACAGACAGATGGTGGCTTTTGTTAGTTTGAAACAATGAGGTCTATCATCTTCACACCAGCCTCATCACAGGTTGTTTACTGCAAGATTAAAGTGTTTCTCTACATTCCTAAGACTGACTGATCGAGTTGATTCTTTAAGCACAAAGAAGCAAATCCCACTACCACAGTTTTGGAGGTTCCACAGAGATCCCAATATTCCTCTGGGTTCAGAGTTTTCAGAGACAGGATCAGAAACCGACAGAGGCGGCCGCCGTCATCCCAATGAGTGATTCTGAGTCAATTCAGGCGCTCTACTGACTCCGAGACTCTGTACCCGAGGTGACTATAAGTAAACTAATTAGACCGCTTGACTTATGAATTTAGAATAAACGGGAGGAGACGGGACGCTGTATAAAAGGGATCCCGGTTAAAGTAACTTGGAACACTTAAAGTCTCTGCCCTAAAACTAATTTGAAAATTTAAGGAATCTGGATTTTGTCTTGGAATATTTTGATTCTCAGGGTTGATTTTAAAATGTTTAAAATCAAAGATTTTTAGGACAAGGTTTTGGAAATGATTTATCTCTCAGGGCTGTTCAAATTAGATTATTTTTTAAAATAGTTTTGTGATGATGGCTTAATTTACAAAATATCCAGAAGTTTTCTTTTTGCAGACAACAGGATGCAATCACAGTGGCTGTTTTTTGAGAGAAGTCATTCCATGGTGCGAGCAGCTTTTTCAGTGCTGACAGACTCCAAACACTCCATACAGAGCGACGATTGGATCATGGTGAAGGACTTCAAGAGGAAATTGTATCACCTCAATAGTTGGGGCCTTGGCAGGTTCTTTACATCACACAAACTGCTGTTCTAGTAGCAGAAAGGGATTCTTGGGTTCCTTGTTCACACTGCAGGAAAGTTCACATGCCCGATCCGAGTGCAGATGGTGTACAGTACTCTCTCACTGACGTCGTTTGTGTTTCTGTTTGTGTTTACTCTCTAGAAACACTGCGACCGCAAAGGAACGAGCTCTCCAGGCACTCTGCAAGGAGGTCATCAAGCTTGACCGACTGCTGCTGTTGTAGAGGAACTCCTCCAACCCGGCTGTCTGTGTCCATTACGCCGGCAGTGCTGGAATTAAGAGGGTCGTCGTCTCCACTTTACCTCTGCTAACTGGTTCGAGGTTATCAGTTCTTCAAGCTTTACCTTCACCTGCTCCAGCACAGAGTACAGCTCCTCAGGGTGGTGTTGTCACTGTTGGAGATTCTTCAGTAAAACACTGAAAAGTATCGGAGGCCAAAGAGTAACACCACAGTCTCCTGTTTTCCAGCTGCCTGTGTCCTGGATGTCGCCAGTCAGCTTCTGCACTTGTCTCTTTCCAATGCCACTCTGAAAAAGACAGATGGCAGAATAATCTACCCAGCTCTTCTCGCTCCACTGCTGGCTGCAGGACCAGTCCCTCAGCGCTGAATTTGCAGAGAACTGCGAGAGCTTTTGCTCTTCCCAGTTACACCTGTCAGGTTAATAAACTGGATAGTGGGCAGGTAATTGATTTACATGACTCTTGTTTCAGGGATAGACGATACGTATCTGGCCAATGTCTTTCTCAAACCACAATAGTATTTTTTACTAAGATAAAAATGAATACAGATTATGGTCGTGCAGCTCGAACACAAATTTACTGCACATTATGAGTTCAGTTCTCAATTTAGGAGTAAATAAACAGACAGGGTTCAGAGGACGAGCCGAGTTTTGTGGGGAGCAGCGAAGGGTTTCTTGAGGAATAATTCTATTGGGTTTGCTTCTTGGTAACAGAAATGGCCTAGGCCGCAAGTATCTGCCCTTTAAACTTGAAGCGCTTGAAAGGTCCAATCAACAGTCTCTCTTTCTGGTGATATGGCAACACACACAGTCTCCACTTATATTCCAGTGGTGGACCACTTTAGGTATTTGGGGGTAGCCTTGCATCCCTCATTGAGTGACTGTCCTTAAAAATTTCAGTGGTATACTAAAACAAATTAAAATGAATACACTCAATGAGACACGCGACAGGATTGTAGTGGTAAAATATATATTCTGCCTAGACTGAATTTCTGTAGTTATAGGATTTATATGACCTTTGCCCCTGCCTATAAAAATATTGGGATACACTCTAAGGTACTATCCATGTACATTTGGAATGGTAAATTACCTCAAAAGAAATGATCTACTTTATAGAGGTGTAATTCAGATGGTGGTCTTGGATTTCTAGATTTTGAAATGTATGCTCAGGCATTTACCTTAAAACCTTGATCAACATGCCTGAATCAAAGTGCTCATAATTCATGCAGCTCAATAGAGGCTCTGGTAGCCCCATATAAATTACAAGGTCTTATATTTTGGGATGTTCTCACTAGATTTTGGACCCATAATTTCACACCTTATATTAATTTGGCATTAACAGTTGTTGGGCAAATAATCTCTAATATGCATGAGTTCTCTACACTCTTTCATAATCATACTTTACTGATGGCCCTTCCCCCAGTAGAAGAGCAAAGAAGTTCGATCTCCAGGCGATATCTGCAGTAAAAAAATGGGTTAAGATCTTTCCAGGCTCTTAAAGAGCAATGTAATGCGTCCAGCACCTCTTTCTTTCTCCTCCCTTACCTTCTTGGTGAAGGAAAAAAAGACTCTTAATCTGTGCTCTAACCGCTGCAAAAAATAAATACTTTATATATTCATTTTTTGTATGTTTTTTATGGGGGGGGGGTATTTTAAAGAATGAGAAATATAATTACAGAGTTCTCTCACAACAAATCTTATACAAATCACTGTTATAAATAAAACTTTCCTCAATAAGAGTGGGAAGATTTAGTTGTTAGTTTTTTAATAGAAAGAGTAAAGAGA